>NC_046161.1:107683278-107703278 GCF_011064425.1 Rattus rattus
TTTCTAGCAGTTAGTGCAAGCGATTCAGGAATTGGTGCGGGTGTGGGGAAGGATGGTGACTTAGTGTCGTTTGCAAAGCATTAGTTACTTTTCTGTTGCTGAGATAAAACACCACAGTCAGGGGCAGCTTAAGAGCAAGAAGAGTTTATTCCGGGTTATGGTTCCAGAGGGAGCTAAATCCATCATGGCGGCCGGGAGGTATGACAGCAGGAGCAGGAAGCTGAGAGGCAGAGAGAGGAGAGTGAAGTAGAGTGAGCCTATTGGCTCGCAAAATGTGCTTCCTCCAGCAAGGCCACACCCCTTAAACTTCTCTAAGCAGTACCACAATATTCAAACCCTGAGAGAGGGTCCATTTCTCATTCAAGCTGTCTGTCTGTTACAGAGAACTTTTTCCCAAGTTTACCTGTTCATCCATAGGTATCAGGGACAGGAACACACAAACACCACCCACATTTGGGTTTTTGCTATTGTTTTAGCATTTTGAGGTTCATGTAAGAAGACGCAGCTTCCTGCTGTAACCCTCCATGGCCTGAGAAATTCCCTAGAGCTTTAGCGACCTCGACTCAGCCCAAAGCACAGTTTGTGGCTTGAAAAGTGAATGGTTTGCGGTTTGGGATCTGCAGACCAGCAGACAGCAGGATGAAGGAGAATTCAGGCCCACGTGACCAGATGAGACTCCCTTCTTACAGGTTTTTAGAGGACAGAGGACAAGAAGGAGATTTAAAAGCTGCCTTTTGGGCAGGGGATAGCCAGTAGCAGCCAGTTAAAGAGCGGCAGATGATGAAAGAACATCTTCCCTGGCCAGATATTACTTGGGGTCAGAGGAGCAGGGAAGGGGAGCACCCCAGAGACATAGGTTATCTTACTCCTAAAAACAAAATGATTACAGTTTTTGGAGTTGTCGTAGTTCAGCCAAAATGTAGGAGTTTTTCAGCATGCCATGATCCTGGTTAACAAAGAGTTTCAGTTTATCAAGCAGGACTGTTACACACACACACAGACAGACACACACACACACAGACACACACACACAGACATACTCACACTCACATACACATATACACACACACATATACACACACAGGCACACACACAGACACATACTCACACACAGAGACACACACACACAGACACATACACACAGAGACACACACATAGACACAGACATACACACACATTCACACACACACATACATACACACAGACATACACATAGACACATACACACACATACATACATACATACACATATACACATGTACACACACATACACACACATATCTACACATACACACACACTAATGCACTGTATACAAACATATATTATTATATTTATATATTAATAATATATTGATTATATTATATTAATTACATCATATTATATAATTTATATTATATTAATTATACATTATAACATTAATGTATTGTTTATATTAATTATAATGTAATAATATACATAAATACATAATATAATTTATCCATTTTCATGTGTACAAGTTCGCCCACATGTTCATCTGTAGTTTATGTGTAGACCTGGTGCCCACAGAGGCATGTGATCCCCTGGAACTGAGTTACAGATGGTTGTGACCACTATTTTGGTGCTGGAAATTGAACCCAGGTCCTCTTCAGTCTCCAGGATGGAGCACTTAGCAACAGGAACCTCTCAGCTGTCAGAAGTCAATCCCCATCCTCAGGGTACATGCTCTCGATCAACTAAAGCAACCTGTGTTAGTTACATCTATGACACAGGATATACAACCCAGCCTGAATCCAAACCTCTTAAATGTCTTCTGAAGATGATGATGACAACGATGGTGGCAGCAGTGTTGATGATGACGATGGTAGTGGTGATGGGATGGTGATGACGATGATGACAATGGTGGTGATGATGGTGATGATGATGGTAGTGGTGATGATGGTGGTGGTGATGATGGTGGTGGTGGTGATGATGATGATGATGATGAAGATGATGGTGGTGGTGGTGATGGTGGTGGTGATGATGATGACAGTGGTGATGATGATGGTGGTGGTGATGGTGGTGGTGATGATGATGACAGTGGTGATGATGATGGTGGTGGTGATGATGATAGCAGTGATAATGATGGGGTTGATGATGATGAATAAGATGGGGAGGCTACATCCCGAGCCTTTGTCTCCTGGTCCCTTTTCACACCAATCAGGGACATCATTAACTCTCACTTCCTAGTGACCAAAGGACCTATACTTTGAAGCAGATTCCTCAATCTGCAGGCCTCGAGAAGCTCTTGCTAGCTAAATGCAACTTCATGATAGTTCTGTTGAGAGGTCTTTGCAGTTTGGTTTTCAGACTTACTTACTTTAAATTATGAAATAAGCACACTTACTTCACAGAAATCACTACACATTAACAAAAGAGTATCTTGTTCCTCTAAAAAAATTTTTTTGAGGAAGGATATGTGCTTTAGCCCAAGCTGACTTAGAACTCACGGTGCAAGCCTGTGTGCTCCATACCTGCGCTAATCCTTCTGCCTCCGCTGGGATTATAGGGATGAGCCACCACACTGCTAGGTTGAAATTCAATTATCTTACAGCTGGCATTACCATAGTAGCCACTTTCTGAACACAGCATCGAATCCTTCCTGGCTCCCAAGTTTATCCATTTTTATTAAAATTATTGAACCTTGCAATTTAAAGCAGCTTTGAGTGTTAAATTCAATTCACTTATCCTAATGAATTCCTTCCTATATGACAAATATTGGGTGTAGCTGTCACTAAAATAAGCAGTGGCTAGCGGAGACTGTCACATCGACTGTTTTCTTCTGCACCTTGATTTATTCATTAAATGCTTATTGTACTCTTACTAAACGCCAAGTCTGGTTTTGTTTATTTTGCTTTTTTTTTTTTTTAATTTAAAACCAATGGAAAGAGTGAACTGCTTGCCCTCTGTCAAGTTGCTTTGCTCCGTCAAGAGGCTGTTATTGGGCTCTTGTACGTGATAATTTTAAGGCACAAAATGACCTATTTTTGTCTGCTTTTATTTTTTCCTTGCTCAAGTGGCACCATTAATTGAGTTGGGATACAAGGTCAGAGTGAGATTTTTAAAGGTTCAAGTAAATAAAGGTTAAACAGAGGAAGCCACAAACAAAACCTTTTCTGTAAATATCCCTGTGACACGAAGCAATGTACCGGAGCGCAGAATACACCAGGGCTTTGTGGAGTTTCTACCCAGTGTCACGTGCCAGAACACCGAGTTCCCACACAGGGCAGGGGTGGACTCTGAAAAGAGCGGTGCGTTCTGGTTTCACTTCTGTTGTTGTGATAAACTAGCCTGACAGAAAGGAACGTAGAGAAAAGGGGGTTCATATGGACTACAATTCCAGGTGATAGTCCATCACTGAGAGGAAGGCAGGGATACAAAACAACTAGTCATTTCACATCCATGGTCAAGAGCAGGGAGAAATACATGACTTTCATCTAGTTTTCTTCTGTATTATATAGTTCAGGACCCCCTACCTAGGGGATGGTACCACCCACAGTGGGCTAGATATTTCTACATCAAAATAAAACAAACACAACCTCCCACAGGCCAAACTGATAAAGATAATTCTTCTTTAAAACTCTCTTCCAGGTGATTCTAAATTGCGTCAGTTAAAACTAGCCAGTGCAGGAAGGAAGAAGGACACGGACCCTCCTCCACTTCTTAGCCTGTGATTGAGGAGAAAGGATGGAGCTCCCTTGCCTGTTTAGTACAGGACAACAGATAATAGTCTACCACACACAGCTCCTCATCTGCCTGCCTCAGGAGCCAATCAGGACACATCCTCTCGCCAATGAATTCAGCTACGTTGGCTAATTTGATTGCTAAGAAAATCATATCTAATTTCTACTAAGCTCTGACTGATAAGTGAAAGTTTCTTAAATTTTGGAGTTAGGTAGCCAAATACAATACTGATAGTACTAGGGTTTGTTGCGTCTTTGTCACAGACATTTTTATGTCACACTGATATTTAGACTACTTTAGAAGATATAGGATTTCTGGGCTGGAGAGATGGCTCAGCAGTTAGGAGCACTGGCTGTTCTTCCAGAGGTCCCAGCTTCAATTCCAAGTACCTCACGGCAGCTTACGGCTGTCTGTAACTCTAGCTCCAGGGAATCTGACACCTTTACACCAATGCACATAATAAAATAAAATACAATAAAATTTAAAATGTTAAACAGTTCTAAGCTGTGCCTCTTGATCCTGCCAGGCAGGCTCCATGCATGACATCCTCATCACAAGGGCCACTGTGTCCTCACCAACCTTGAACTGTGTCCTTACCTCTAGCTCAAACAATCAGTGAAAGTTTGATTGTAACCCTCTTGTCATCAGGAGGCCTGACACATTTCCCTGGTGTGGGATTTCAACAAGAATAAAAAATGTGTAGGGGCTGGACAGATCCATTAGTGGTTAAGAGCACAGGCTGCTCTTGCAGTGGACCCAGGTTCAATTCCCAGCACCCCCATGGCAGCTCAAAGTCACCTGGGTCTCCATTTCCCGGGGATTCAAGACTCCTCTGTCCTCTCCAGGCACTGCCTACATGTGTTGAAGGTACACACTCACAGGCAAGACACTCACACACATAAAATAAAAATAAATAAATATTTAAATACAAAAGAACACAAGGCTGGCGGCGTTTAATGCTGAGGCTCGAGAGTCCCAGGGAACAGTGATGTTGGCAGCTGTCCCTTAGGGAAGCTGGCGACCACAATAGAGGCTGTCAACAGCACGGTACACTATTTCCAGCCTAGCTCATGGTGACATGATTAGGCACACGGCCTTTAGTTTTCCTATCAATGGAAACATCTGTGCAACTGGAAGACGATTATCAAGCCAATCAGTCATCGTCACAGTTAGTGGTCCCTGGTGGCCTTTCCTAAGCCCTTCCCCAGGGCTTCACTTTCCCAAAGCACTTTGGGAAACATCTGGTCGATCCCACCCACCTTCTTAGTTGAATTCACAGCCACACCTCACTGCAGTCATTTCAAGAGAAACACGACCACTCCTTTGGTTACTCCCTGGGCTTCTTGTTTCTCTTGGTGCCTCCTCTAGCTCTTCCTCAACCTGCCTTGTCTCCAATGAAAACAGCTCACCTCTTCCACAAAATGGGACACAGATCCACAGCTGGAAACAAGAGAAGGCTGGGGATGTAACAGATTTCCCAGGCAAAGGTGACAGTGAGAATTTAAGTGAGTTATTGTCCTAGTGTGATTTCCTGTTGCTGTGCCAAAACACTGACCACAGCAACTTGGGAAGGAACGGCTTTTTTTGGCTTTCATGTCTAGATAGCTGTCCATTGCTAAAAAAAAAAAAAAAAAAAAAAAAAAAGTCAGGGCAGGAAGTGAAGCAGGAGCAGAGGCAGGAAACATGGAGGAAGGCCACTGGTTGGCTTGCTCTCATGGCTTGCCCATCTTGCTTTTTTAGAAAGCCACCAGCCCAGTAGTGACACCACCCATAACAGACTGAGTCCTCAGGTCCCCCATCCATCATGAATGCTCCCCACATGGCCTCAGGCCAGTCTGATGGAGGTATCACATGGCCTCAGGCCAGTCTGATGGAGGCAATCCCTCAATCGAGATTCCCTCCTCCCAGATACTTCTAGCCGTGTGACCTGTTGATAAAACCCCACACCGGCACGGTCACCCACCATACTCCTGCAGTCCGGGTGTCAGAGCCTTTGAGAGACAGGTTTCCAATGTCACAGCCTCAGTGGCATCACAACCTGCCCCACTCCAATGGGCCCAGACACCTCTCTATGCAGAGCTCTGACAGCATTGTTCACGGTCTCCTGAGATCAGTGGTTTGAGTTCCTTCCTTCCCAGGACATTAGGTTCCCCCTCTGCTCTGTCCCCTCGCTTCATTGCACTCTTGGGCTCCTTGGAGTCAACCCCGATGACTGCTGACCATGGAGCATGCTAACCCATGTGCTCATGCCGCTCCTTTCTATGAACTGCTCCTCAATTCCCTATCTCCCTACAAATGAAAATTCTGACCAGGTGTGGTGGTGCACACCCATGATCTCAACGCTGAGGAGGACTGTGAGTTTCAGGCAGAGCTGCAAAGCCAGGCCCACCTTTCTCATTTCTGCATATGTCTGTATATGTGCATGTATGTGATATGTGTATGTAGTCACACGTGTCTAAGGGATATGTGTCTGTGTGTGCACACGCGTGTGTAAACCTGAAGTTGACATCAGTTATTTTTCTCAATTGCACTCTACTCTCTGGGGCAGCGTCTACAGCTGAAGCTGGAGCTTACACCTTGAGCAAGTCTAGCTCATCATCTTGCCCTGGGGGTCCTTGTCTCTGCTTCTTATGTTGCTTAGGCTGACCTTGAACTCACTTTGCTGCTCAGACAGGCCTCGAATAGACAATCCTCCTGCCCTGGCCTCTACTGTTTTAGGAATTACAGGCCTGAGATTCCAACTCCAGCTTCTCTCCATTCGTAGCTGTCACCCAGCTCTGGGTGGAATAAATAAACTTGAAACATTTTGTAGGGGCGCAAATACATTAGCTGCTACAATCTGTGATACCTGTGGGCCAGCATTTGATGGTGACTGACAGGCATGCTGAACTTATGCTCGACTTGTGAATATCTTTAATGCCACCTTTATCATATATTCCCATCATTACATTTAATGCCATACTTTATTATCATTTCTCATAAAAGTATTTAATGCTGTGTTTCCTTATCGATGTCCCCAAACAGACCCCAGGGGATCTAATTCTTCAAGAGAATGCTCAATCACCTCAGTGATTGTTACAATGCAACTATTGTATCTTTTGAGCCAAAGTCTCCCTGTGTGACTGAGGTCAGCCTGTAGCTCACTGTGTGACTGAGGTCTGCTTGTAGCTCACTGTGTGATTGAGGTCAGCCTGTAGCTCACTGTGTGACTGAGGTCAGCCTGTAGCTCACTGTGACTGAGGTCAGCCTGTAGCTCACTGTGTGACTGAGGTCAGCTTGTAGCTCACTGTGACTGAGGTCAGCCTGTAGCTCACTGTGACTGAGGTCAGCCTGTAGCTCACTGTGTGACTGAGGTCAGCCTGTAGCTCACTGTGTGACTGAGGTCTGCCTGTAGCTCACTGTGTGACTGAGGTCTGCTTGTAGCTCACTGTGACTGAGGTCTGCTTGTAGCTCACTGTGACTGAGGTCAGCCTGTAGCTCACTGTGTGACTGAGGTCAGCCTGTAGCTCACTGTGTGACTGAGGTCAGCTTGTAGCTCACTGTGTGACTGAGGTCAGCCTGTAGCTCACTGTGATTAAGGTCAGCCTGTAGCTCACTGTGTGACTGAGGTCAGCCTGTAGCTCACTGTGACTGAGGTCAGTCTGTAGCTCACTGTGACTGAGGTCAGCCTGTAGCTCACTGTGTGACTGAGGTCAGCCTGTAGCTCACTGTGTGACTGAGGACTATAACTGAAGGGCTCACTATCAGATCTCTGTCATCCTTAGTGTCATGATGTGTAGAGGCCATCATGGCAGAAACAGTCCGTCTTGTTGAGACAGGGACTGTGTGGCCTGAACTGGTTGAAGAGGTTAGACAGGCTGGCCAGTGAGACCCAGAGATTCTCCTGTCTTTATGTCCCCAGGGCTGGGATTTCAGGGCTCCATCATGTGTGGCTTTCTTTGTATGTGGGTTTGTAGGTCCAAACTCAAGTTCTTATTGTAAGTCCAGCTCTTTACTTATTGGGACATCTCAGCTCCTCTACTGCTGAATGTTCTTTTAAGGGCTGCTCTCCATGTAGTAAGTTGGGTTTACAATAAAGGCAGTTCATAACGGCTGCTCTCATATACCACACAGGGCTATGCTGGTATAAACATGCAAAGAAAAAAAAACAATAAAAACTGAACTACAACTCCTCAAATATGTTGCAGGGTCAAAGAGACAGCTCAGCTGTTAAGAGCACAAACAGCCCTTACAGAGGACCCAGGTTCAGTTCCCACCACCCTTTGGCCGCTCACATCTGCATTTCTGGTCTTAGGGTATCTCTTCTGACTTCCATGGCAGCAGACACACTCACGGTTCATATACATGCATGCAGACAAAATACTCACACACATAAAATAGCAGTTTAACACAGCTTTTTAGTGAATCGGGTTAAAATGATTCAGTGCTGAGATCAGCCTAGAAACTACTCTGCTGTACAGAAGAGTGAAATTCCCTCAGCACAAACATAGCCAAAGCCCTTTTCCTTCCTCTAGAGGAGCAAGTCTCAACCTTCCTAATGCTGTGACACTTTAGTACCCCCACCATGAAATTATTTTCATTGCTACGCTGTAGCTGTAATTTGCTACTGTTATGAATATTAACACAAATATCTCTGTCGTAGGTGACCCTGTGAAAGGGCCTTTCAGCCCCCAAGGGGTCACAACCCACAGGTTGAGAAATGCTGCACTAAATAAAAGTAGACCATTCTTTAGCCCAGCCCTTCAGGGGCGTCTTCTGGGGAATATAGTCGAGACACAAACTACAGCCCAAGTAACTCTCAGGACAATTGGGAGGGGAGGAACCCTGAATTTCTATGAACCTCATTGACATTTAGAAGCTATTAAGGGACACAGGAGACCCATTCACTAAAAGGAATTCCACTCTAGTGCCAGCCATGGGGGTGGCTTTCTTACTTCCTGATTCCAGTAACTGTGCAGCTTCCTCTAGGCATAGGCAAGGCTTGTAATCCCCACCCAGGCTTACTAGAGTCCATATTGTTTTCCTACTTACTCAGTGCACCCCCAAGACATGTGTCTAACCTCTCTCTATCTCTTATTTATAGTGCTCGCTAAGGGACAAGCACTGTCTTAAACGATGCCATACATGTCCCTTCTAAACTCTTATCTGTGTTCTTAGGCCCACGTTGTCCACAGCATCTCTCTCCTGTGTCCCCCAGTGGTAAAGTCTTGCCAAACAGAAACTACGTTCAAAGAGTGAGTTTCTTCTGAAGGGTTCACATGCCACACAGGAACCTGGCATGGCTTATCTCAACTGCTTGCTTCGCATTTTGATCAACGTGACAGAAACCCTTGGGGAGAAGGTGAACGCATTCAACATAATGACAGAATGAAAGGTCGGAAGGAATTTGCATATGGCCATGAATCTTCGGAGAGAGGTTGGTAAGACTGCTCACTTCAAGTTATACACAGTCAGTGTCCTGTTAGCTTTTTGTCATCTTGACCCAAGCCAGAGTCACCCGAAAGAACCTCCAGTGAGAAGGTACCTCGTTACACTGGTCTACCGGCAAGCCTATGTGCTTTTTCTTGATTAAGATTGATATGGGAATGTCCACCAGGCTGAGGACAGTGCACCCCTGCTCTGGTGATCTTAGCTTGTATTTGAGAGCAGCCTGAGAAAGCCATGAGGAGCAAGCCAGTAAGCAGTGTTCCTCCATGGTTTCTGCTTCAGTGCCTACCTCTAGGCTCCTACTTTGACGTCCTGCCCTGACTTCCCTCAGTGATGAAATGTACCCTGAGAGTTGTAAACTGAAATAAACCCATTTCTCCCCAAGTTGTTTTTAATCATTGTGTTTTGTCACCACAATATAAAACCTAAGACAGTCCATACATAGACCTATGCTCTCTCTAAGTCTTATCTGACCATAGAGTTTACAGTGATATAGCTTATATCTTAGTTAACATGGGTGAGTATTATGAGCTACCTTTTATAAATGATGTAGGGTACAAAGTATTAGAAGTCTGGCTTAATGATACACAGTTAACAAAATGGCTTCTAATCTATCTAAATCAAACATGATCACACTCACCTCGTGTATCTGTAATCCTGCCCAGACATCATCTCAGGTATTAGGTGCAATTATTAAACAAGGTGTTAAAAATGCACACAGCTTCTGGTCTTCCTTACTTATCCTTTGGAAATGTAATCACCCATTCACAAGATCCCATGATGTCACTAGGCATGAGTAAGAAATGGCTCCCATAGTAAGGAAATTTATTTTAAGGCTATTATAAATGTAACGCATATGTCATAATATAACATCCAGCAGATGCTGTGATGGCAAGGAGAAAATGACTTACTGGTTGCAGGAGGGCTCCAAAAGGATCAGTAAAAATGGGAAAGGGTCATTATTAACAGATGGATGTGGATGACTCACTCGAAATACAAGGACAAGAAACAGCCAAGGAAAATGCTGCAGGGGGAGAAGTCATTCAATAGAGTATGGCAAAGTGTGCGAGTATGTGGGTGTACATGTGTGTGTGTGAGTGTGTGTGTGCGTGAATGTGAGTGTGTGTGCATGTATGGTAAGGTATGTGTATGTGTATGCATGTGTGTGGCAAAATGTGTGCATGTGCATGTGTATGTATGCACGCATGCATACATGTGAGTGTGTGTGTGCATGTGTGTGAGTGTGTGTGTGTGCTTATATAGTAAAGTATGTGTGTGTATGCAAGTGTGCATTGTGTGTGTGGTAAAGTGTGGCATGTGCACACATCTGTATGCATGCGTGCATGCATGCATGTGAATGTGTGTGCATGTGTGCATATGTGTTTATACATGTGCATGTGTGTATATGTGTGTACATACATGTATAATCTGTACACATTCTTGGTGGGGTAGCCGTGGAAATATAGAGACAGAGGGACAGGAGGCTTTTTATGCTACACTAAGTGGTTAGAAGCACTACCTTGGCGTTAGACATCTACCCACTAAAACTATGTTCAGGCAAAGACCATGTGTTAGCCAACTTATGCTGTGTCTTACTTTGGGTGAAGTTTGTGAGGAGGCTTAGAGTAAGCACTGTGAGAATGAATACCAAGCAGTCAGTAAAGAAACTGATACCAAGGCTCATGACATGGGTGTGATCCCCAGAGCCTACATAGTGAAAGGAGAAATTCAGCTCTAAGTTCTCCTATGACCTCTTTCCATGCATCATGGCATGAAGGCAGCCTCCTCCCACATAAACAAAGGGTAAATGTAAAAACAAACAAATAAAAGGAACTCCAAATTCCAATGTTTTATACAAGAATGATGAGAAATTGTCCATCGGTAATATCAGAAATGTGGAAAATTTGATATTTCAGAAGTTGTTTGTAACTCAAATTGGAAGAATTTATGCATTAGTTATATTTGGGGGCTGGGCTATAGATGAGGGGAGCACCTTAAGAATTCTTGTCCAAGTATACATTGTACCCTAAGTGAGCAAGAGAAAATAGAGGGAGAGTGGTCTTTAGCCTTGCTGGGTTCGTGGAGACATGGGGCAAAGACATTGCTTTTTAAGGGATGGTAGATGCTATGGTAGCTGAGGCCACAGCTGTGAACTGTGTCTGGTTTCAAGAGGAAGGGACTCAAGAGAAACTGAAAGACAGTGTTTCCAGAACAAAACATGGCAGATGTGGTGAGAAAAGGATGTAAATAACGGTCACGGTTTCAGAAAAACAAAACAAACACCCAGAAAGACTCTATGTCCTGGGAATAAAGAGCTTTAAGTAGTGAAGGTTGGTGTCAATACCAGTGAAGGTCAATGGATGCTCAAACAGGATTAAAAATATGAAGAGCAGTTAAATCACATATTTGTTGAAAAAATATTCAGTTCAAATCAGATTAGGCAAGTAAGCTATATTGGGGTGATCCTTCTTTAAACATGTGAGTGTCCGATGATAAACCTGATTCTGGAAAGATCCTATTAATAGAAAAATGTAAATTTCATGTATAGCATTTATATTCTTGGGCATGAGGGAACAAATCATCACATTTTGCTAAAATCATATCAACCCTGACACCAGGTCAGGCCATTATAGATCCATGTCCCGTAACGGTATGAGGGTTCTCTTGCAACCACAGAAAGGGCTGCCCAACTCATTCTCCACTTTACCAAGTTTAAATTTAAAGCAATCCAAACTTAGCCCTAAATCAATTCAATACTTTGTAATCCAAATGACCAATTCAATAGATATCAGCCACACATGCTACGTGATTTGGATACATGATTTGAACGGGTTGTCTTCTTTTTGTACATAGTGTGCTGATTTGAATGAAAATAGCCCCTATAGCCTCATGTGTTTGGATGCATTGTGGAACTGCTTGGGAAGGATTAGGAGATATGGCCTTATTGGAAAAAGAATGTCACTGGGTGTGGGCTTTGAGGTTTCAAAAAACTCACATTGTTGCTTAAGGATAAAAATGTGATCTCTCAGTTGTTCCTTCAACAATGTCTTTCCTCTGACACTGTAACCCTCTGAGACCATAATCCAAGTGAAACGCTTTCTTGTGTAAGTTGCCTTGGTCATGGTATTTTGTCACAGCAACAGGGAAGACACATAGTATCTGACATTTTAGCTCTTCCTCCATCCTGTAAGTAAGTATGTCAGAGCATTTGATAATGAAAGGGAAGGAGGCAATATTTAGCTGTGAGTAAATCAACTTTAGTTTATCATACTCCACCAAGTCTGCTGTCCTTGTTAGGGCACCATACACACATGGGTATCTATATACCTATGTGTGTCCATAGGCGTGTATTTCTAGTTTTATCTGTGGATAGGAGCATCTCATTGCACAAGGGTCAATTCCGGTGACTGTGGCAATGCAGGACTGATAAAAATTATCTTCTCATCCAAGAAAATGAGATAAGTTTTTTTTTTTTCTCTTGGAGGGTAGAGGAGTTAACCAAGGCAAAATAAACAAAACACAGCAATCTAATTAGAATATGCAGTGATCTACTGGAGCCTGAGATGCAGTATATCAAATAACACAGACTAATAATGATCAGTTCCTAGACTATATAAGTAAAACTCGTTTATTTATAGCAACAGTATCGAAGTGAACTTTCAACAATATTGTGTGTGCCAATTTGAGTAAGTTAGACATAATTATGTTGTTTAATAAATATTGAATGAGCACCCAGAATGGCACAAAATATCATGCTTGAAAAACATAAAGGTCAATGCTCTTGTGAAATTTAAATGAGCTAATTAAGACATTTAATAGCCATGCTGAGGAGTTCGAATGAAACACTCGGAAGGGTTGGTAGACATGTCAATCTGCAGAAGGCATATGGAAGAAAGTGTGGCTGGAACTATTTTATTTCCATGGGCTTTGAGAGATAGGCACGCCATTTTTCTTGGTGGCATTGTCTTTGGGTTGATTTTTCTGTGTTGAGACAGGGTCTCCCTGAGTCCCTGAACTCCCTATACATGTAAGACCGACCTTGAATTCTTGTTCCTCCAAACTCGGCCTCCTAAGGGCTGAGATTGGAGGCACACAGCATTCTGCTCTGACTGAAATGCATGCCAAGTGATTTGGTTATTGTATCTCTAAAATTGTCTTAGGGAAATTGTTGAGTATGAAAACAATGGGGTGTTTGATGAAGATAAAATAGGGGTTTATTATTTTGCTTTTAAAAAAAGACTGTGTGTGTGTGTGTTGTGTGTGTGTGTTGTGTGTGTGTGTTTGTGAGTTTGTGTGTGTATGTGTGTGTGTACAGAAACATGTAAATGTGTATGGGCACGTGTGTTTGTGTGTGAGAGTTTGTGTGTGTATGTGTGTGTACAGAAACATGTAAATGTGTGTGTGCATGTGTGTATGTGCACATGTGTGTGTACGTGTGTGTATGTGCACATGTGTGTGTATATGTACACATGTGTGTATGTGTGTGTGTTTGTGAGTTTGTGTGTGTTGTGTGTGTGTGTTTGTGAGTTTCTGTGTGTATGTGTGTGTACAGAAACATGTAAATGTGTATGTGTGTGCACGTGTGTGTGTGTGTGTGTGTGTGTGTGTGTACAAACATGTAGGTGTCTGCAGAAACCAGGAGAGGGTGTTGGATCTCCCGGAGCTGTAGCTATAAGCCTGATGTGGTTGCTGGGATTTGAAGTCAAGTCCTCGGGAAGAGCAGCCAGTGCTCTTAACCACTAGGCCACATTTACCACCTCTTCAATGTCATTTTTTGCTGACGTGGATAAGTACAATTGATTTTCCATCTTTTCTCCTGCTTTGTGACTCCACCAAGTTCGGTCCCTGTGTCTCATGGCCTCACGGCATTGTTACATATGTTTAAGTTTCCTATTTTAGCGGTCATGACGGTTCGCAACACAAAGACAGTTTCAGTTCTGTGCTTGCTAATCTAGGTTTCGCTCATTCTTCCTCCTCTTCCCCTCCCTTGCTCTCCTTGCCCCCACCCCCATGGTTCACGTTGACACCGCAATGAGCCAAGTAGGCGGGAGCTGCCATCGGCCCTCATTCCCACTCCGAGAGTGAAAACATTCACTGTTTAATGTCGTGAGTGATGACGCTTGTACGTTTCTTCACAGAGCTCTTTTATCAAGTTGAAGGATGCCTTTTGTATTCCGCGTCTGCTGTAGGTATTTTTCAATAATGGATGTTGTTTGTTTTCCCAGGTATGTCTTGCTCTATTGAAATGAACATGTGTGTTTTTATTTCCCTTCTACACTTGAAATGATGGTGAATTACACTCGAGTGTCAAATCACTCTTGCCTTCCCAAGCTTAACTGCACTTAGTCACTGTATGTTAGCAAATAGTCCCCAAGAATGTCTGCCTTTGCTTCTGATAGCAAGACCGTGTGTCTCCAAGAGTCCCTTCAAGTTCAGTAATGTGCTCACGGGGTGCACTGACAGGCTTTATATTCATGGCTATGGGCCGTTTACAAAGAGTTTAAAAGCAAGTTGAAGCAACCAGAGGTACACGTACACCCTCATGGTGTCTAGGCCAGTTCCAAGCTCCCAGAGCTCTCTTACAGTGACATCCTGGAAAGCACTAGTATCCCAATGACAACATGTCATAGTACTCATAGATTATCACCAGTTAGGAAAGCTGCAGTGATGTTCAGAGTCACCTCTGAAACCTTCTCCTAGCCTATGTTCCACACTGCCAAGCTTGGTCCCCAAGTCTCCGAAGACTCATTCTACCTAGTCATATAACACACACACACACACACACACACACACACACACACACACACACACACACACACACCCATTATACACAGTTACTTAGCCGAAAGCCTCCACCCCAAGTGGCAAGATCCTATCATCCGTCATGGCCCAGTGAGCCCAGAGAAACAGACACATTTATTTTCAGGCAGAGCATTCTGAGGCCATAGTAACAGCACTCTCCCAAGGAGCACAGAGCAAAGGTCAGAAGCCTTCTGTATGGGCAGGGAGAGGTTCTTTTCTAAGTAGCCACAACGTCCATTGTGTGCCCCTTAATACGATAAATGCTTATTAGCAACCACAAAGGTATGTCTTTACTTTCCTTTGTAGTTTTCCCTTGCTTGGGTATTGGAATATGATCGATGGTCTTATAAGATGAGCAAATCCAATACTCAAGCCTCTGGAGGAAGTACAGTACACTTGCTATTATTTATTTTTGCTTTGCGATGTTCGAAGAACTTAGGCTTTTTTTTTTCTTCGTTTGTTTTCTGAGAAACTTTTTAAGGACAAATTTAATTTTAAAAATAGATTCAGGGCTATCATCCAAATTATCTGGTTCTTAAATGGGTTTGGGTAATTTACGTCTTTTGTGGAATTTGCTCGTTTAATCGAATGTTGAATATATTGTCATCAAGTTGTTTATTGTACTTTATCGCTGTGCGCTAATTTAAATGATTTTTCATTCTACAGAATCTATATGGCGATTATATCTCTCATTCTAGAGATTAGCAAATTGTACATACTGTCATTTTTCCTAATCAAACTCCGGTTAAAACTTTTTATCAATTTTATGTTCCCAGTTGGTTAACTTAATTTATTCTAGTATTTTTCTCTCTCCTGCTTTTATTACCTCCCTCTTCTGTTTTCCTTGGATCAAATTCATTTTTACTATGCCAGTTTCTTTGGGTAGAAGATGAGGTAATTGATTTGAGAACCGATTCTTTGCAGATAGGGCGACAGGGCTCGATAGATAAATGTCTTCCTAGCACTGCCTTCATGCTATCCTCCAAATCCTGGGTTGTTTTGTCTTCATTTTACTCAGTACGAAATATTTTTAGCTCCCCTTGTGATTTTTTTTTTTTTGACTTGATCAATCTGGAAACTTTTCTGTTTCGTTTTAAAATAGTTGAGGCTTTCCCAGAATCTTCGCGTTATTAATTCGTAATTCAATTAGGCTTAATTGGTGGGCGTACTGCATATGGCTGGGTCTGTTCTGAATTGACTGAGGCCGTTTTCATTTATTGAGCCTGGAGTATAGTGTGTTACAGCAAATACTTAGTGCGTACTTGGCACTCAGCGAATTCTGTGGCTTGGGGAGGGACTGATGTAGCAATACCAAGTATGTCATGATGGGCGTGGCTTTGCGAATGTCTGCTGTATTGCACTTTCCCCTGTCTTATCCCTTTCTGGGGGCGGGGGGAGGGCACCTTTGCATTCCCCAGGGATAACTGGGAGCTCACCAGCTTCTCCATGTAATCTCACCAGCTGTTCTCAGCCGAGGTTTAGCGTTTGGTCACTGGTTCGGTGAAAATCTAGTATTTCCGGTTTTCTCGACCAGTCGACTCTGCTTCCCTTACGATTTTACTCGAATACACGTATACGTAAATATAACCGACCCTTTGGTCAGTTGTTTGAGAATTTCATACAGGCATATGATGTACTTTGAACACAGTCACTTCCTACAAGTTGAGTGTTAGCATTTAAGCATTATACACTTTAATATATGCTGTTATAAAAATGATTAAGTTGGATTGTTTAATGGGCTTACGAACTGGTTCCTTTTAATTTCCAACCAAGAATCACTCGGAATTCATCCTAGGTGTATGGCTAGGAAGGAATTTATGAGGTTAAAAAGAATTATTAGGAGGTTGTCCAAAGAAAGGCTGACGGAAGTTTTGAGACATCCCAAATCTGAGGGACCACAGCAAAGCCATCTGCAGGTATGTCCATTACCTGTAGCACGAACCTGGGAAACTCCTTGTAAGGTGTCTGAGAGGATATGCAGTCCTACCAGAAGAAGACACTGTTCTGTCTTTCCTGCCTGTATTTAAAGGTTATGTAAGTCTCTCTACCTGGTAGAGTCTAATCAAATCAAGCAGATAAGACAACCAAGAAATAGTTTCCAGTCAGTGTTTATGCCTTGGCGGGATGTGGGAGAGCTTGGAAGAATGTTAGGGCTTTTGGGAATCAACAAATGGTGTCCCTCCCCCAGATCCAAGCTCTGCCTGCCAAGTGCTATGGGTGTTCCCTGAGAGTAGGACCCATCTGTCCATCACTTTGGGAGCTCATCCATTCATCCATCCATATGTTTGCTCATCCTACAAACACTGAATCACAATCCCTTGCTCACCGAATACTAGCATACACAGGCAACATGTCAGACACTGTAGTCAAATGCAAAACAACAAGGAAGAGCTTATGAGGCTCAACGTGTAAGGGAGATTGCAGCCTAGTTTAGGGGCCTGAATTCCATCCCTGGAACTCACCCAGTGGAAGGAAATCACCAATTGTCTTCTGATTTCCACATGCATGTTACTTCGCCAGATAAATGAAATTGAAAATACTCAGTAACTCAAGATGGTAAAGAAACACACAGATATTATATATTTAGGTAAAGGCTAAGATGTTGAGTCAATATGATAACATATTCCTACATAGAAGATGTATGCCTTTGGAAGATAGAGGCAGGAAGATCAGGAGTTCAAGGCCATCCTCAGCTTGGGCCACCTGAGACTGTGTGTTAATAAAATAAAATATTGACGTGGGAAGGAGCCTAAAGAATCATATATTCCATGCACATTTCACTGCTGACCTTGGCAGACTCCAGTCAAGGGTTGCCACACTGTGATGGGTTTTAGCCTTTGTCAAACACACAGCACATGTCTCTGTTCTCCAATTGTTCACAAGCTCAGGAAGCACAAAGATAGACCTTGATTGACGGGACTGTGGGGTTCACTCTTGGCTAATCTTTGCCTCTCCAGTCTTTAGTGTGGTGGTGGTTTCTGGTTTAATTTTTAGAGGCTATTCTAGAGCAATGCACGCCCATTAAAGCTCTTAGCAGCATCTATCAGAGATTTTTATGTTAGAGAGACCATGGCCTATTGAGGAAGATTAATCAGCTGGTAGTGTTATAATATGGTGAACTTCATGATATAATAAGTGAAGGCAGTAACAAGGGGCAATCACATCCTGTAGGCAAGCTCTCCTTAGACAAGGCTCTCCCTAGACAAGTTCTCCATAGACAAGCTCTCCTTAGGCAAGCTCTCCTTAGACAAGCTCTCCTTAGACAAGCTCTCCTCAGACAAGTTCTCCATAGACAAGCTCTCCATAGACAAGTTCTCCATAGGCAAGCTCTCCATAAGACAAGTTCTCCATAGGCAAGCTCTCCTTAGGCAAGCTGTCCCTAGACAAGGTTCTCCATAGACAAGGCCCCTGAGGGGCAGAGACTGTGGGAATGGATCTTGAAGGGAGAATGAGGATTTACCCTGGGTGATGGGTGTGAAGGACACAGCAAGCTACAGAAATAGACTTTCAATATAGACAGAGCTCTCCAAATCACCAAGTGCACGTCAGAGAGGAGCTCGATCGTAGCGCTGGAGTGGGGGAGCCAGAGCCAGAAGAGAAAGCTGGACAGGAAATTTGAGCCAAATTGGAAAGTTTGATATGCCATGCTAAGAAGGTTGGATGTTGTCCCTTCCTGCTGGCTTTCAGCAGAGATGACATGACAGGATCTGTATTTCCAAAATGCTTGTGGTCCTATACAGAACTGGATTCCCAGGGAAGCAGTTGGCTAGAAGGCACTCGCAAATGCAGTGTGCCAAGATAGTGGGAAAGTGAGGAGATGGGAAATTTAGACTGAAGGGGAGGGAGGGAGGGAGGGAGGGAGGGAGGGAGGAAGGGAGGGAAGGAAAGAAGGAGGGAGGAAAGACCACACACCCCTGAGGTCCCTTCCAGGTGGGCACATATTGAGTGGGGAGGCAGGCTGGTGAGCCTCTGCACAATCCCATCATCAACTCTATCTTGCTGTTTGGGGTTTGTTTAATTGTTTGTGGATCCAGGCTGGCCTTGAATGTTCATTTATTTTTTTAAAAGAAGCATATGTCTGTCTTAGAATTTGCAACTTTTATTAACCAGTGCGATCATTCCTGCACGTTCCCTGACTTCTGTCTATGGTCCTAATGGGCACTCGGACGCCTGTGCTCTCATCACTGAGGAGAAAGTCCATTCACTGTCTTCTCCGTGTCAGACCTCGTTTTGATTAACTTTCTATCCCCTTGTAAATTCTTGAGATGAGGTCAGGCTAGAAAAGTGAGTTGGGAGCTCTTTCCCATTGGCTCTTTGTTGTTCCACGTGAACAACTCGCCTTTCTAGAGACTCGCAGGCAGGCGGCACAACTCTCCCAGAATCACGGTTCTCACAAGAGAACTTTTCCACATGACCAAAAACAAAAATAAAAACAAAGAAAAAAAACAAACAACAACAACAACAATAACAAGGAAAACTGGAAACAAACCAGTGAAAATAACCCCCCAAAAATCCAAACCCCAAAAAACAAGAAGCACAACGGAGGAGAAATGACCAAACTTCTGTGACAGGCGAGGAAGGGTGAGTTGTTCTTTGACAGCATTTTGTGAGTGCCGGTTATAATTTTTGTCAGCGCAACACAAACCTAGAGACAGATGTATCTGGGAAGAGAGAATCTTGACTGGGAAATTTCTTCCATCACTGAGTATGTCTGCAGTGCCTTTTGCTGCTTAGGGCTTGATATAAGTGGTCCCAGCCCACCTCGGGTACAGGACCCCTAGGCAGGTGGACATGGACTGACCAGGAAAGATGGGAGAGCTGCCAGGGAGCGTCCCCCATGGTCTCTGCTTCAGTTCCTGCCTCTATGTCCTGCCCTGACTTCAGTGACAGACAGTGACTGAAAGCCTACCAATCTAGGGACGAAAGGTTTATTTCAGTCCCAATCTAGGGACTGAAATAAACCTTTCGTCCCTAGATTGTTTCCGGTCGTGTGGCGTTTTTGACAGCAGCAGAAAGCAAGCTAGGACAGCATCAGAACAATTGTTTAAAAATCAATAGAAATGGGGGATC
>NC_046161.1:108040778-108050778 GCF_011064425.1 Rattus rattus
ATGTGAGTTGCTTGGGTCACT
Source organism: Rattus rattus (assembly GCF_011064425.1). Classification (NCBI taxonomy): domain Eukaryota; kingdom Metazoa; phylum Chordata; class Mammalia; order Rodentia; family Muridae; genus Rattus; species Rattus rattus. Next base: position 108,040,800 of record NC_046161.1, read on the forward strand.
GAGACCTCAAAACAGGCTGGCCAGCGCTGTGTGCCGATGGTCTCGGTCTCAATGAGTCGGTGGTTTTGGTTTATAAATGCTAAGGATACTTCAATTCTCAATAACACTAGATAAGACGCTCTGGGAAATGGTGAATGTTAAACGGCTACGAGTCTCTTACAGGCAATAGTCACCATGAAACGCTCCCCTGTCCCATCTCTCTTCGTGCAACCACTGTATCCTGTGTAAAAATTCACTAGTTATGTACCTCTGGAAGATGCACTATGCTGCAAAAAGTGTCCCCTCGGTTGATTTCTCTGTTCATCTCCTCTGGTACAAATGCTCTTTTATTTTGTTTGTAACTGGTGGCATTTTTCACCTTTAACCTTATCCATATTTTAGTCAGCTGACCTATTAGCATTTGACAGTGACCCTTTGGGACTTGCACCAGCATGCTCGAGCTCTGCACAGGTCTGCAGCCTGACGTAGCCATGTGGAGCAGCATTCAGTGCTTGCATGAAACCTCTCACCTTCCATGTCCACATCTCTGGATCCTGGCTCTGCCTCATTTTTAAATCCAGCACCAGTCAGCCAAGACCATATTGTAGCACCTCAGTTTGTACCCCCCTTTCTCACCCTCTCTTATTCGTCTCAGAACCTGTGTGGTTGCAGTGTGCAGACTCCAGTAACCCAGGAGAAGCTCTGTATGCTAAGCCAGGTGGAAATTAACCTTAATCTCATGTGCAATAAACCCCCTCCATTGCACAAGGTGATGTCTTCAGATACCACTGGGCCAACTCCAGAAGGTCGCTATTCTATCTGGCACCAAGGACAATAGAAAAGTGAAAAGACACTTGTGAGGGGTTTTCAAACCTGTGAAACAAAAAGGAGGTGTAGTTAGGAATAGTATAGGAATAGGTAGGTATAGTATAGGAATGTAGGAAAAACTGATTCAACGTTGTAGGAACAGATGAGAACAAATGGAAGGAGACAAGACAGAGATGCAAAGGTGATGTATAGACAGGCAGACACACAGGTTATATAAGACAGAGGGATGTATAGGTGATGTAATAGACAGGCAGACGCACAGGTTATATAAGACAGAGAGATGTATGGGTGATGTATAGACAGGCAGACACACAGGTTATATAAGACAGAGAGATGTATGGGTGATGTAATAGACAGGCAGACGCAAGGTTATATAAGACAGAGAGATGTATGGGTGATGTATAGACAGGCAGACGCACAGGTTATATAAGACAGAGGGATGTATAGGTGATGTAATAGACAGGCAGACACACAGGTTATATAAGACAGAGGGATGTATAGGTGATGTAATAGACAGGCAGACACACAGGTTATATAAGACAGAGAGATGTATAGGTGATGTAATAGACAGGCAGACACACAGGTTATATAAGACAGAGAGATGTATGGGTGATGTAATAGACAGGCAGACGCAAGGTTATATAAGACAGAGAGATGTATGGGTGATGTATAGACAGGCAGACGCACAGGTTATATAAGACAGAGGGATGTATAGGTGATGTAATAGACAGGCAGACGCACAGGTTATATAAGACAGAGAGATGTATGGGTGATGTATAGACAGGCAGACACACAGGTTATATAAGACAGAGAGATGTATGGGTGATGTAATAGACAGGCAGACGCAAGGTTATATAAGACAGAGAGATGTATGGGTGATGTATAGACAGGCAGACGCACAGGTTATATAAGACAGAGGGATGTATAGGTGATGTAATAGACAGGCAGACACACAGGTTATATAAGACAGAGGGATGTATAGGTGATGTAATAGACAGGCAGACACACAGGTTATATAAGACAGAGAGATGTATAGGTGATGTAATGGACAGGCAGAAACACAGGTTATATAAGACAGAGAGATGTATGGGGGATGTAATAGACAGGCAGACGCAAGGTTATATAAGACAGAGAGATGTATGGGTGATGTATAGACAGGCAGACGCACAGGTTATATAAGACAGAGGGATGTATAGGTGATGTAATAGACAGGCAGACGCACAGGTTATATAAGACAGAGAGATGTATGGGTGATGTATAGACAGGCAGATACATAGGGTATATAAGACAGAGAGATGTATGGGTGATGTATAGACAGGCAGATGCACAGGTTATATAAGACAGAGAGATGTATAGGTGATGTAATAGACAGGCAGATATATAGGTTATATAAGACAGAGGGATGTATAGGTGATGTATAGACAGGCAGATACATAGGGTATATAAGACAGAGAGATGTATGGGTGATGTATAGACAGGCAGATACATAGGTTATATAAGACAGAGGGATGTACAGGTGATGTATAGACAGGCAGATGCATAGGTTATATAGTATAGGTGGTACATAGGCCGATAGAGAATATACAGATGGGTAGGCAGACTATATGTAGATGCTATATAGGCAGATGGACAAATAGATGACAGATACACAGATAATATCTAAATGATAGCTATAGGTAGACAGTAGGTAAGAGATGATAGATAATAAACTACAGAGATAGCTGATAAATTATATAACAAATACACGGATACATAAAAATATATAGACAGATACACAGAGAATGTATAGGTAGGTACATAAACAGATGACAGATACACAGATGATAGATAAAGATGGATAATAGGTGATTATATAGATCACAAGCAGATGATGAACACAGATGGATGATACAATAGGCAGATAAATAGATAACATGGTACAGAATAGATAGGTGATAGGCATTAGATGATGAAGAACATAAATAATAGGCAGATATATAGATATAGATAGATGATAGATGATAGAGAGATAGATGATAGATGATAAATATATAATAAATGGATGATTGATAGATAAATGATAGATGGTAGATAGATGATGGATGGATGATAGATAGATAGATAGATAGATAGATAGATAGATAGATAGACAGATAGACAGATAGACAGACAGATAGACATAGATGGATGGATGATGGATGGATGATAGATAGATGATAGGTAGATAAGTGATGGATGATAGATGATAGATAGACAGATTGATAGATAGATAAATGATAGATGATAAAGAGATATAGGATGGATGATATAGATAGATAGATAGATAGATAGATAGATAGATAGATAGATAGATAAATGGATGATAGATTGCTGCTGATAGATAGATAGATAGATAGATAGATAGATAGATAGATAGATAGATGATAGAGGATAGATAAAGAAATAGGTAGATAATACATAAACAGACACAGACACAGACACAAGTCAACTGAAGGGGTGATGTTCAGACAGAGCTAGGGAAGGAAACTGGTGTTCCTACTGAGTTAAGCAAGACTGGGAAGGGGGAATCAGTCTAGTTACGTGGGTTGTAGAAATGGCTTTTAAAAGGTGAGTGCAAAGTCCACATGCTTCAGATCATTCCTGAACACAGTTTGCGGGAAGGTGGACCCCGTGAATGCTGGACAAATTATCAGAATCATTTCTAGTGATGGCAAGGACATGGGCTTTCATTAGTTAAACTTACAAGTAGGATTCAAGCCTAGGACCTCATGCATACTGGTCAAATGCTCTGCCATGGGAGCTATAAAATGAAGCTACTAAAGGTTCATTTTAAAATGAAAATATTCCCTCACTGTGGTGTTTGAATGGGAATGTTCCCAATCGGTTCATATATCTGAATGCTTATCACCAGGGGGTGAAACTGTTCAGGAAGGATTAGGAGGTGTGGCCTTTTAGAGGGGGTGTGTCACTAGGATGGGCTCTGTGGTTTCTAAAAGCCTATGCCAGTCCTAGTCTGTCTGTCTGTCTGTCTCCCCCCCCCTGCTGACTGTAGATCAGGATGTAAAGCTCTCAGGCACTGCTCCAGTCTGTCTGCTTCCCACAATGGTATTTGTGGACTAAACCCTCTGAAACTGTGAACCAGCTCCCGATTAAATGCTTTCTTTATGAGAGTTGCTGTGGTCCTTGTGTCTCTTCACAGCAAGGTAACAATGGCCAACAGTTTGCTAAGTTTGCCTTTATAACCTTCAAACTGCGCATGTTAGACAGTTATGAAATACAGAAGAACTCAGCAACATTCCCGACTACCCACACTACCCTTTCCCCTAGAAAATTTGTCTCAGTTGTGATGTGGCATCAGTGACACCATCAGGCATGGAAGGTGAATAGCTGTGAAGGTTGCACCATTGGCCCAGCAAATCAATCAAGGAAAACACAAATCAAATCCACACCCTCCTGATGCAGTCCCTACTGCATATTTCTTCCCTGGGTTGTTGGCCCCCAAGGCAATAATTTATGGAATAAATTGTCACTGGATACACTGAAAAATGTACACACATCAAACAGGGAGTGGAGTGTGGGCGCGAAACTCAATCTACAGCCAAAATTAATCGCACTGTCTCAGAATCCGACATTGCTGGAAAAAACATAACCGCGACTCTCAATTTATTCTACCAAGGAAGTGCAGTGTAATATGTTCTAATGCACTTTCTTTGGGTCCGCCGTGCAAGTTTGATTTGTTTTTTTCCCAGAAGCAATTTAGTTTTAAACTCCAAACCCTCAGACGTCATTGAAGAACGTGTGAGACTACTTAATCAAGGCAGGAGGGATTAACCTGGGAAACAGGCAGGCAGAGTCCATTTAAATGGTGTTGTCCAGGGGTTGAACTGGAAATATAACCCTCAGATGTTTATGGTGATGCAGGGATGGGTAGACCAGGGAAAGGCAAATGGCCCAGAGTGTCCCGCAGAACCAAGTGTGCCCAGGCAAGTGTGAGGAAGGAAGGGACACAGGCTCCATGTCTGTCGACTATCGCCCTCCCTTCTTCCAACCCTCTTTCCCTCCTCCTTTCCTTCCCTCCCTCCCCCTTTTCCTCCCTCCTCCCTCTTTTTCCCTCTATTTTCTTCATCCCCTCTCTCCCTCTTTCTCCCTTTCCTCCTCCCTACCTTACTGCATCCTTCCCCATTTTTCTTTTGAAAGATGGTCTTTTTACAAACTCAGGCTACTCTCGAATTACTGATCCTCCTACCTTAGCTTCTCCAGAGCCAAGATTACAAGCCTGGAGCATGAGGCCCAAACAAGCTTCTGCTTTATGAGTCAAAGCCAGTGGATACACTCTGCACCAAACCTGATATGGAGACAATCAACTAGAAAGACACAAAGCCAAAGGCTTAATGACACAAGATGTCCTTCCTTCCTGTGTCTCTGATGCAAACCTTTAGAAAGAATTAGTAGTCAGCTTGGTGGCCACCATCCTTGACTTTACAAAGGAGGTTCTTGTCACGCAAATCTTCCCCACAGAATGATTCAAAGAGTGATTATGTAAGAAATACCAATGTAGAGAAGATGACTGCCTCCCAGGAGCCTTTTACAGTGATGGTGACATCATGGGGTCATCTCAACAGCCATGTTTCTTCCCTCTCCAATAGCTGTGGAGACCAGTTCTGTTTAGAGAAGAAAACCTGAAATACAGGCTGAAGTAATCTGGAGGCCCAGGGCTTTCTCTAGAAAGAGCTCACCTTTAGGAATTAAAAGGGCTCAGCAAAAAAAATGCAGGTTAGCTGACTGGAAAGAAACCAGGAAACTTTTTATAATCTACACAAAAGTTTAGGCAAATGAAAGAAAATTTAATTCTTTCTAGGTGTTTGTATTTTATGATGCTGACATGAAATATCTTGGGACAGAAGAAAACACTTATACTTAGGGTTTACAAATTTGAATTAAATTTTGCTATCCTATGCAAGTAAACTGAAACCCACATAAAAACTATAGTTAAGTGAGTCGTGTGAGGTGTGTGTATGTGTGTGTGTCTGTATCAGTGTGCCAGTGTGTGTGTGTGCATGTTTGATGAGAGAAAGACATACCTATATACAGAGAAACAGAGAAAACAGAGAGAAAGAGAGAGAGAGAGAGAGAGAGAGAGAGAGAGAGAAGTGTAAGGAGAAAGAGTTTAAATGCAATTATGCCATGTGGAGTAATAACTTCACAAGGACTTTAGACCACATCCCCAAAAACCTAAATGCCAGACAAATATTTAGAGAGAATTGTTGTTCAGGATGAAGCAGAAGAGTTTCAAAAACAATATAGGCTACAGCTGTTGGCCTTGGATGTCTCTCAGAACTCGAAGGTAAGACTCTGTTGGCCAAGACACTGAATACTGAATACTTGGGGCACAGGACTTAGAAAAGCACAGATGGAAGTGATATGGAAGCCTCCTTCCTGAGAGTCATCTCAAAGTCTCTTCCCTGAGAGACAGCTACCATGGCTCCTCCCTGAGAGACAGCAACCATGGCTCCACCCTGACAGCCAGCACCATGGCTCCTCCCTGAGAGCCAGTTCCATGGCTCCTCCTTGGGGATGAGCTCCCACAGTATCTGAAGGTGCTATGGAAGCCACATAGGAGACAAGCAGTCAATAGTCGTGTCCAGCTGTAAAGCCTATGAACCACGACAATGATCTCATGGCAAGCTGTTCCTACACCTAACGGTGGCACTTACACCAAAGAGGACCAACAGCTCCCTCACAGGACCTTGAAGCCTGATTAACAAGAGAGAATCCACGCCTGGTACTGAAAACCTAGCCAACTACGCATGGCTGGTGTGGTCATGAATCCTAAAGGAAACCCAGCTACTCCCCCTTCCTAAACCAGTATCATTTCTGACTGCATTCTAAATGCTCGTCCTTATTCCCACAGGTAAGCGTAGCTTTAAGCCCTCCTCGCATAAGCTTCTTTTTGCAACAGAGACCATTGTAACACTGGTTAAAATGAAGACAACTACTGCTGTAGAGTGCCAGACCCTAGCTGACACATCAGTTAGCGTTCTTACGTAGCTCAGAAGCACCTGCCTAGTAACAACTCTGCCCAGAGTAGGCAGTGTCCTCTCACATCAATTCGCAACCAAGAAAATCCCCCACAGACCCATCTGATGTGGGCCAAATCCCTTTAACCGAGAGACCCTCTTCTCAGGTGGCTCTAGGCTGTGTTGAGTTGACATCTGAAGCCAAATAGGACAACATTATTATTTTCAAATGCATCGTTGCAATGGTCTCTCCATAGAAATATCACCAAAGGTCAGCTAGAAATGGACAATCATTCTAAGGAGGAAGCTTAAACATATACACGTCAGCAGACATTCTGAAACAGGCAAAACAGAAACAGCCCCATTGTTATAATCAGCTAAACTATTGTCTTCCGTGTTTCTATTAGACATGGGAAAATTATAAGTAGTAATTAAAGGGAAAAATGACAAAACAGGGTGTCAGATTCTTCTCAAAGGAGAACATTGAAGCACGCGGGTACATCCTCAGAAAGTGAAAGGGGGAGAGTTAGGTATTTAAAGATAGCCTGGGCTACATGGTGAGTGTGAGGCCCTGAAGGTATATGAGGATAAGTATAAAAGAGAAAGAGGGAGGCTAGGCTCGTGGCTCCTGAGAAAACAGCTTGCTTTGTAGGCACGATGACCTGAGTTTTCATTTCTAGTGCCGACATACAAGTCAACAGAGCCAAACGTATCTGTAAACCTCAAATCAGGGGCCATGTGGGTGAGGACAGGGGGTTCCTAGAGGCTCACTGGTGGGTACCCAGTCGAGCAGAATGGCGAGTTTTAGGCTCAATGAGACTCTGTCTTTAAAATTAAGGTGGAAGGCATTCTAAAAATCAAAGCAAAAATTAAAGTTTATGTGTGTATATGTGTGCGCCTGTAAAGTCAGACACTTGGTCTGAATCCCTGCCCTCCATGAGTGTACACCAGAAGCACACGTGACACACATATGCACACACATGCAATTAACCACACTCACATACACAAATATAGACCATTCACCCCAGTTAGAAAGGATCGGGGAAACAAACAAATTATATGGAGATCATATAGCAGTGCTTGGGCAAGATTCTCAAAGAAAAGCACAGAACTGATGGCAAACGAGTTGCTTAAATTTAAATACCACCAGTTATAATATCATTCTCAATGTTTAAGTCTGCCTATGCATGCTTCCGTGTGTGTAAATATAAACCAGAAGCTTGCTAAAACACTGAGTTTGTGTAAAAGACAATTTTCTACAAAGAAATGGAGTATAATGTAGGGTATGTCACAAGAGAGGAGCACTAGATCTTGGTTAAATAGCCAAATGGGTACCTCACCGTATTCCCGAACCAATGGCTGCCTGACTCCAGCAGCAGAGAACAGGTAACTGTCAGTCCCACAGCGAGCCTTTCTCTCTGTCATTGTACAATATTTCACTTCATTTCAAAATTTATTTCAAGCAGTTTATTTTCCACTTCAGCTCACATGGAAATAGTTCCCGCTAGGAATACAATGTCCCGAAATGAAAGATGACATTATACTAATAAGCCTACTCTTTGATATTAAGTGCAGCGGCCAGTAGCATTTCTTATTTTCGAAGCTTGATTCAGAAACACAGGCTGACTTTTGCCTTCATGTTCAATCAGAAGTAATACAGTTTAAGAGAATATATGACGATTAAATTCAATTTGCTTCTTTAGAAATGTGTCTGTTGGGGTTGGAGCCATGACTCAGTGTTTAGGAGTGCTTACTGCTCTCATAGATGACCCTGGTTCCATGCCTAGCAACAATATGGCGGCTCACAACCACCTACAAGTCTAGCGACAGGGGATTCAGCGCCCTCTTCTGGTCTTTGCGTGCACTGCATGCACTGCGTGCATGCAAATGCATAGAAACAAAAACAAAGCTTTAAATGTGTCTTTTAAGAATTCAGAAATGCATGGTCCTGAGATTTTAAAAGGCTTTTGGTTACATTTTATGTGTAGCAGCATTTTGCCTGCATATATGCATGCGCAGGATCCGAGGACAGGCCTGCTGAGTCAGAAAAGGGCCTAAGATCTTCTGGAATCGGGGTTGTGAGTGGTTATGAGTCATCACGGAGGTGCTGGAAGCAGACTTGGATCGTCTGCAAGAACAACAGTGCTTAACCTCTGAGCCAACTCTCCAGCCCCTCGTGTAATTTGAATTAAGTGAAGAATAGAAGATAATCAATGAGAGCTATTTAATAGCTTCTTCATTTTTATTACTCATTTTTAGTATTTACGTGGATTGAGACTGGGGCCAAACACGTCTCAGGTACTCTCTGGCAACAGAATTGTTTTTGGTGGGAGCTATAAAAATAGCTGTTTAAGTTTACTTGCTACTTTTTTTTTTAGTCCAAGTGTGTGTGTGTGTGTGTGTGTGTGTGTGTGTGTGTGTGTGTGTACGCACACAAAAACTGCAAGTTCCCAGGCAGTTCAAGGGCTGTTGAGCTGATATCTGGGCTTGAGTGTTGTTAAGCTTGAGTGAAGGGAATGATAACCAAAGTGATACTGAGCCCTTGGGCCAGCGAGGGAAAATGTTCTTCCAACCCAACGACACGTGTGGCAGAGAGCTGTGGAGGTGCCCTCTGTCCTCTACACCCCCTCTCCTGCTTGTCATCAGGTGGCATTTACCAGCCCACCACGGAGCTGGGTGGGCCAGATGGCAGACATCTTGGTCTAGTAGCATGTAGATGGAAGGGTTCATGTCTTGGAATGATGACTACCTAGGGAAAATACCTACACTATTTTCCATGCCTGTAAGCTGGGAGAAAGAAGACCTGTGGAGGACCAAGATGGCCCTAGGTAGCTAGAGTGTGAATGAGAGGGTGTGGACTTCTGCGTGTAGCATAGATTTCCCAACCCTGAACTAATACTGCAATGCTGCATCATGTCTAAAGTTCATCCTCCAGCCTGTGAGGTGGCCCAGTGGGTGACATACTTGCCACGAACCACGATGGTCTGGGTTAGGGCCTTAGCGTTCACATGGTGGAAGGAAGAACCTGCTCCCCCAAAGTGTCCTCTTATTTCCACATGTGTGTAGTAGCATGTGTGTGTGTGTGTGTGTGTATGTATGCGTTCACGTAAATAAATAAATGTAATAAAAAGAGTGACTCAGATTCACTTATGCCGCAAAGCCAATAACTGCTACAG
>NC_046161.1:108055778-108065778 GCF_011064425.1 Rattus rattus
TGCTCTTATCTGCCAATGGCTCTCCCCAGCCCTGAGTGCTTTCATGGTAATGCAGTTTAATATTACCCTCTAAGAGGAAATCATAGCAATCATACGATTGTTACTGATACACTGACACTTGCTACCATGTTGTTGTGACAAGCCTGCATGCCAACGGTTTTTTAGTTTCTCATTCTTACTACCTTTTTTGGTATCTTTGTGTGTGTGTGTGTGTGTGTGTGTGTGTGTGTGTGTGTGAGAGAGAGAGAGAGAGAGAGAGAGAGAGAGAGAGAGACATGTGCGTGGTGTGTATGTACATGTGAGATGTGTATGTGTGATGTGTGTGAGATGTGTGTGAATGTGAGATGCTTGTATGTAAGATGTGTGTGTGTGTGATATGTGTGATGTGTATGTGTATGTGAGGTGTGTGTGTGCATGAATTTTTGCACATTCAAGTATATGCATACCAGAGCATTTATGTTTAAGTCAGAGGACAACATCCCGTGCCCATCCTTAGCATCCTTCTTGCTTGAGGCAGTGTCTCCTGTGCACTCCTGTATATGCCAGGCTATTTAGTGCCCAGGCTTCCAGAGATCCTCTTGTCTCCACCTCCCTTCTCTCTGCAGGAGTGCTTGGATTACAGATTTACCTAACAGGATTCCACTTTACAGGGGTCAAACTTGAACTGTTATTCAGGCTTGCATGGTGAATTCTCCATACCCTGAGCTTTCCCCACAGTCCACGTTCTTACTATTTCAGTATGGATGCAGGTGATTCTTCCAGTCTTTGGGATGCAGCATACAGATGAGTCTAGCCTTACAGGAAAGTTGAGGGATCACCTAGTATCTGCGTCCACAGCATTGGATCACAGTGCACACCACCATGCTTGCTTTTCTGTGGGTGCTGGGGATGGAACTCAGGTTCACGGGTTTGGGAAGCAAGTAGTTTCCCGGTTGAACCCTCTCCCATCCTCTAATGTGCAATCTTGTGTGTGACTCTAAACCCTTTGTCAAAATTGACTCCCATGCCCGTCTTCTCCCTCACTGGCTTAGATCACCAAGAGGCCAGCTGGTAGCTCAAACATTCCCTCCTTCACACGGGTTGAAGTGTCACACAGTGATGTGGTGACGCCGTCACAAAGGCACGGTAGCTACAATTCTAGACAGGCCCTCTGCTTTACTTACGATGTTCCTTACTTGCCTGGGTTCATTTTCTGGGTTCTGGATCTGCCTGTGTTTTAGTTCTCTGGGAAGAATAATAGAGCCTTTATAAAACAAAACAAAGCTTTTCTTTAAGTCTAGTTTGCCTATGGATGAAACATTTTAAGCCATTTCTGCAACTCTTTTTTTCCTCCTCATGGACAAGAAATCCATGCTGCAAACAGGCTTTTAGAAGGCAGCTGAAGGGTAAAGGCTTTTTAGCCAACTTTGGATACCCACAGAGAATAGGGTTTTCTTTATATTTGTTCCTTTAAAATATACTCAGAATCATGGTCATTCAGTCACAGAGCGGATGATAAACAAACAAAAAGGGCTTCATGCGGCAAGTAATTTCAGAATTGAAAATTAGACAAAAATCTGTAGATATGTTGGAAAACTCAGTAGGGTTTGTTGAAACGAAGATGAGGGGTTGGGAGAGGGAGCCACTGGGAAATGGACAAGCATGAGGAGGTGAGTTTGGATTCCCCTGGCTCTGTGTAAAAGCCAAGCCCAGTTTAAGGTCCAATGCTGAGAGCTGAAATACTAACTCAAACTCAGACAGTTCAGGAGGATCATTTACCTCCCCAGTTAACCAAGTTCAAAAGACAAAGAGTGAGTAAAATCACATCATCATAGAATTAGCATCACAGGGCTGGGGAGGATTCCTAAGTATAACCATGAGAACATGCATTGGAAGCCCCAGCACTCACATAAAAAGCCAGGCATGGCTGTGTATGTTTAACTAGCATTTGATCTAGAGATAGGCAGATGTCAAGATATTCATGAGTATGGAACATACACACCAGGACATTTGTGTGTATGTAACACACACACAAATTAACACACACATCAGGACATTCATGTGTTTATAATACACATACACACACATACACACACGGAAATTAATGTGTATTACATACACACATACATACACACACCAAGACACTGATGTGTATGTCACACACACACACACACACACACACACACACACACACACACACAGAAATTCATGTGTATGTAACACACATATCCCCTTCCCAGTGAACTGATATGTATATAACATATACACACACATACACACACCAGGACACTGATGTCTATGTAACTCATACACACATACACACACACACACACACACACACACACACACACACACACACCCTACCTCCCAGCATCACATTTGACTATCCAGTGCCATGTGGCAGTTCAGATCATGCCATGGCATGATCAGAGGGAGCTAAAATGGGAAGAGGTAACTGAATGCATTTTCAGTGTTTGTGAGAAGTCTGTGTGCAGCACAGATTCTGTTCTAGATCACATTGGTTGAAGCTATCAGTGGGCTGGGCATTATGGAGTCACCTCTCCTTCATCTTTTGTGGACCAGAAGAGACAGCTTACTAGCAATGGCAAAGATGAACAAAATTCAGGGTCAACTATCTAAGCTTTTACCTCTGTTTCTATCCAAGTAAATTCTGCATGGAAAGGAGTGAAGCTCATTTGTAAGAAGAGGATACTTTAAATGTATTAACATGAATTATTCACGGACACAGCAGGGGAGCAACAGATGTACCCATCAGAGGGGGGTCGTGCTTAGTTTCACTTGATGAATGTTTGTTTTGTTGCTTTGAAAAATTAATGCAATGAAATATTTAAAACGAACAAGGAAGTTTTAAATTGACGTGAGGAGAAAGTCTATCCTTCCAGTCCTTTTTTTCCTTCTGATGCGCTATTTGATTTATAGAATAGTGTGACCACAGCTCATCTTGATGGCCTAAGAAAGGGGATATTGATTCAGTTCGGCTGAACAATTATTCTGCATGCATAGAGGAATTAAAGGACTAGCTTTGAAAATTGGAGAGCTTTGTATGTAGACTAATGCTCAGATCAATCAGAAAAAAGGAAAGGAAAACTCAACAGCTTTGATTGATGAGTGGAGGAAGGTAGAAGCTGAGCTAAGGTGAACGGGAGGAGCAAGAATGTGGATGACTTCCTGGATGTGTTCTGATCATGATGCTGGTGTTAGAGCAATCCCAACTGTGGATAAGTGAGAGGCACTCAGCAGTATTTCCTTTGGGAGTTGGCTGCTCACATTGATCCACCCATGGCATTTCTTCAGAACAGAAATCATCAGATGATTCTAAGTCCTCAAGGAAGTCATAGATAAATCCAGCATGTTGACCCACAATAAGATGAGGTTATTCAATGATTAGGAAAAATGAAAGCAAAGAGAAGAAATAACAAGGCAGGTACACCAGTACAATGGATGCTACAAGAACTGTGGGGAACTATTTCAAACATCTAGGTGATGAACTACCACACTTGTGCCAAAAACTACCATTGTGACCATAGCTGACAGTTCTGATTGGCTTAGATTCTAATAGGTAAGGGCTCTGTGAGTCTTAATCTTCTCTCATGATTCTGGAAATGACTTGGCGAGGAGTGTGCTACAGGGACAGCACCCACAGGGATAGGGCACCCCACAAGTCATGGGAGGAGTGCATGGTCCATTTCTTTTATAAGGTTCATTGCCAATGGAATAAGGGACAATTGACTTCTACACAGCTTTGAATTTCCTTCCTTCCCCCTTCTCTCCCTCTCCACTATGTCCATCCTTGTGTTTCCTAAAGCTTACAGCTATGGCAAAAGTTACATACTGTGCATATCAATATGACAGATTTATAGTGATGCATGAAAATCGAGCCACACATGATGAGCACTCAGGAGGTTGAGGCATAAGGCTTGTCCTGAGTTTAAGGACAGCCTGGACCGTAACATGAAGTCTAGTTTAGGTTGAGCTAAACTGTGAGGCTATGACTTAAAAATCTGAAAGGAAGGTAGGGAGATGGGAAAAGAAGGAAGGAAGGAAGGAAGGAAGGAAGGAAGGAAGGAAAAAAGGAAGGAAGGAGAAAATTACTTAACATTCTTCACTGACTAAATAACCAGGATTTTGAGGGATTGTCCCTACAACAGTGTTGCTAGCCATTACTGATCTTTTCTGTCAGCTGTGGACACCTTGTTCTGCATCTCTTTTCAGAGACCACCATAGAGATATAATCTATGTTCCCACTTCCCAAATCTCCCTCTCCAATCTCATATACATTCTTAGTGTTTTATTCTCATTCCTCACGCAAACATCTTTCCCAACCTTCTCAGCCTGGACAACTCACGTTCAACTTTGAGAGCCAGCTTATGGTCACTACTTATACAAGAAAACTTCTTAAAAGGAGAATCAGCCATCTTTCACCCTCAGATTACATAGCTACAGAAGGAGCCACCTGATTTCTTACTTGTAATGATTGGTTTTAATTGTCAACCTGAGGCAACCTAGAATCACTTGGAAAGGGCCTCTCAATGAGTAACTATTTAGATCAAGTGGGCCAATAGTTTCGCCTGTGTATGTGTGTGTGTGTGTGTGTGTGTGTGTGTGTGTGTGTGTGTGTGTGTAGATGTAATGTCTTCATAAGGCATCTTATGATATACCTACTTATGGACATACATACACAAGGCATCTTGCATCAGAATCCCATTTCACCACCATTTGACAATTCTGCAAACATTTGTTGACATTATACATGTATTTATATCAAAGAGTAAATGAAGCTGAAAAGCTCTGGATCTCATAGAATCGATGCACTGAAGTGGGAAGATGGCAGCTAATTACCCAACAAATCAGCCTCAAACATAGTCGTACAAGGAAATCACGAAAGAAAATGACGATACTGTCAAATAGGTGTCTGATCAGAGACAAAAGTGATTGGTATTAAATAGGCACTCAGGTTTGAAAGTGACAGAGATGGAGGCCCAATACTCACGAGAAGCTCTGCTGGAACACTGGTTCCATTTTCTGTGAAAGTCCATGGAATTAACTGTGGCTATTTGTCCTCTCCCAGGAGGCTCTGAATTGCTGCGATAGTTAAACTTCACTGTCAACACTCCTCGATTTGGAGTCACCTGGGAGACACACTTTTAGGTGTATCTTTGAGGGTATCTCCAGAAGGAGAGATGGGGAGAGATTTCCCACCCTGAATAGGGACAATGCCATCTCATGGGCTGAACTCCCTGGGAATAACAATGAAGGCAAGGGAAGATGAGGTGAAGTGGGTAACATCGTTCATTAACCTCTGCTTCTTGAATGTGGGTAAAAGGTAACACCTTCTCTATCCTCAAGCTGAGAGACAAAGTATACCCTCCATCTCTCCTCACACCATTTCCCTCCTTCTCTCCCTTCCCTTCCCCTAACCCCTCCACACTTCCTCCTTTCTCCCTTCTCCTTCTTTCCCTCCCCTTAATTCCTTCAGTTGCTTTCCTCAGGCATTTTGTCACAACAATGAAAAAAGTAACCATTGCTAAGGAGTACTAACAATGAAAAAAGTAACCATTGCTAAGGAGTACTCGCATCCCTGCAAAAACCAAACAAAACAGAAAAGTCCCAGCCACTCGGTTTATTCATTTTATTGACCTCTTCTTTGGCCCTTCCTAATCTAATAACAGCAGGGATGGCAGAAGCAAGAGGAGAAACACTCCCATGGTTACATGCTTGTGGCCTGAGTACCTGAGGTCTGATAATAACAAAATTTAAAATATATCAGCAAACACCCTGTGACTTCAAATAAGTAGTATTTGTGAACTGTAGCCCTTTGCATCTTAAAGGGAGTCTAGGAGAAAGAAGGTACATTTAATAGATCCCTCCATCCTGTTAGCTTTTTGTTTTTACTTTGTACTTGGTTTAATAGTGGTCAAAGCTGGGGCATTAAGGCATGTGGCCCTGACCATCTTCTCTCCCTAGATTCCTTACACACGAAAGTTTCAGAATCTCTTCAGAAAGACAAGCTCTTGCTGGCTCCGTGATTAATTTAAGATGTCAAATTAATTCAAGATTTTATGTGAATATCACACACACACACACACAGAGAGAGAGAGAGAGAGAGAGAGAGAGAGAGAGAGAGAGAGAGAGAGAGAGAGAATGAGAGAAACAGTGAGGGACAGTGTTACGAGGACTTAGTAGAAGCAGCTGCTGGTGCCAACCAAGGGGTCAGTAGGTTGTTGAAGCTGCTAGAGGGACTAATCATGATGCACATCTGGCTGAGGAGACTTGCGTATGATTTTAATTATAACTTATCAAAAATTGTTTTCCTTACATTTTGCCAAATAGAAAAATATTTATTGATTGTAGGAAGTGGAAGAATCAGTCCCCAAGTGAGTACAGTTGGGGGTCAATCGCTGGAAAACCTACGACCCATGAGAAAAGGCAACACCTTTGCTGTCTGCCGAGGCAGGTAAGGATGGGTCCTTGTTTGGATGTTGACAATGTGTATAGCAAATCTCCTCTGTAGTTTTCTCCCCCTGGGTGTTTATGGACTAAAGACTGCTCCCCTTCAGGGACTGTTTCAAGATTACCTAAGTCTAAACCTTTTCCCTTGCTCAGCAGTTTATAGTAATCCTGCCTCCTTGTTTATCTGTCACACTCTACTTCCTTTTCCAGCTATACACAGTAGCCCCACCTCCCTCTTCAACTATATGTAATAAATGTGCCGAGTTTCCAGGTATTTCCAGATATCCCTCCATCAGAGAGGTGGGATCACCCATTCCCAGCTTTTGTGTGTGTGTGTGTGTGTGTGTGTGTGTGTGTCCCTATGTTTGTCTTTTCTCCATTCCCTAGACACCCTAGTCAGACGGAGGACATGACAATTCACAAGTCTCAGGCTGGTCTCAAATTCACCGTGTAGGTGAGAGTGTGTTTCTGCTGCTCCTGCCTCCCAGGTGATGCCATCACACCGTGGTTTTGGGGTTTGGGGATAAAGCCAGTACTGCTTGCAAACTAGGAAGCACTCTACCAACCGAGTTATAACCCCAGCCCCCAAAGAGAGAAGACTTCCTAAGAAAAGTCTCATTATCCTACGTAAATGAGAGAAGACGTTAGGAGAACTGAATATTCTGTCCTACGCAGTTCTGTTTCTCCAAGACAGAAAATGTTATATTAAAAATAATTTGTTGGTTTAAATTATGCATTTAATAAATATTAAATGAACGTGAATTATGAGCCCATAATGGCAGGAGAAAGAGAGGAGCGGGGTTGGAGAAGGCAGAGGAAGTAGTTGTCGTTTCTGGAGGAGTCTCATGTCCCTGGTGCAAAAGCAAGCAATCTAGGTTGCTTCATGCAGCTTCCCAAGGTTTCATTTTTGCTTTTGCTGCCAGGAACCCCAGTTCCAGTTCATTTTAGGTCTTGCTTAAAGGTCATTCCCACATTCTCCCTCCACGGACTACTCATCTTCCGGGCCTGGTTTTTTACTTCCATTCACCCATGTGTTTTATTTTATCCGTGACTCAGTAAATTTGAACATATTATTGTTAAATCTGGAAGTCAGTGAGGTATACGTAGCAATTCAATTAAAGAACAAAAGATCAAGGAGAAGAAGAAAAATGGTGTTTCTGCTCTGTGTCTTCCAGTTTCTTTCAGATAGCCTTTATTTTCTTCTCAAAAAACAACACTCCCAGACATACATACATACACACACACACACACACACACACACACACACACACACACAAACACACACACGGACACAGATATAGCATGACACAGACACAGACAGACACACATATACACACATATGCACACACAAACACATAGCCACACAGAGACACACATATACACAGACACACAGACACAACACACACCTGGCCTGACTTTTTATTAGAGATTGAAGGGAAGTATTTTCCATTGCATGAAATCTACCATTAAAGTGGAGATGACATGGGATAAGTCGGAGGGTTTTGTAGGTTAGCACAGAACCCACAAACAGGAAAACACTTGGTACTATGGGTTCTATCCACATGAGCTCGATTTGTTCCCATCTTTTTCTCTGTTCTTTTTCAGTGAATGACGGTTTCTGGCAAGGAAGTGTGAGAAACACTGCTCGATGCTCACAGGAGAGGCAAAGCAGGCTTCTATCAAGAGAGGGCGTGGTAGTCATGCGCCATACTGCATATGATATTCTAACATTAGACAAATTATCCGACTGTACTGAGTCACACGGCTCACATTCCATGAAGGACGTCTTCTGGGCATTTCACAATTAAGAAAATACTATTTAATTGCCCCTTGGGTAAATGTATATTGCTTCTGTGTAGCATTGATCAGCAACAATGACACCAGGACTTTATGGTTCTTGTGACGCACACGGGAGGCTCTTCCGAAGTCACACAGCTGGGTGTGCGCTGGCCCAGCATTTGGATTCCCATAACGGAGGAGGGCCTGTGTTCTGGGTGTCCTTCCTTCCCACCATTTCCCTTCAGAGAATCACTAAGCTGGAGACTGCTCACAGGGTTACTCTGAATGAGTACTTCATTTGTTACTGCGCTCTCCTGTCAGGCACCAAGCTTCATCAGCTCAGGAAAAGAAACATTTTGCTTCCTAGTTCCAGAGTCTCAGGCAGTGCCTGGTTCATACTGAAGACTCAAAACATGATTGCACTCAACAAAAATACACTGTCATCAACAACCAGCTTACGAGTCGTTCAACAGACGAATGGCAAAAGAAAGTATAACATATATATGTGTATGTGTGTATGTGTGTGTATGAGTGTGACACACACATGTATTTTAGATGAAAGGATAAAATTATATCACTTTCAGGAAAGCAAATGAAACTGAATATACACGAATCTATGTGAGATATGCTGATATCCTGCATATTTATGTGTGTGTATTAGATTTACTCAGAAAGAAGAAAAACGTGCCATTTTCAGGAAATCAGATGAAACTGGAGATTCATTTATGTTAAGCAAAGTAAGCGAGGCTTAGGGAAACAAATATCCCATGTTTTCTCTCACATGTGGATCCCAGATTACATGCATGCACACATGTCTATTCATGTTCATGTATATATTCATGTATGTGCCATGGAAGTAGGAGTTAGATTTATCTGGGTAAAGACAATGAACTAACAGGATGGAGAAGACAGGACAGGGAGGATACGGGGATGAGTGTGGCGCTTCACCTGACTGACACAGAAGAAGATGCCTTCGTGAAACCCACCAGCCCGGCAAGTGGACATACACCAGTGGTTTTAAGGAAAATGATGAAAGATGAGAGAATTTAATCTCTCCCACTTTAGCTTTCATTTCTTCTCTTGGCCGTGCTAGCAGACAAATATGGCTGCTGACAGAGACCTCTGCACGGCCTCGGTAACCCTCCGTTTCAGCTTCAGGGTGAGCTAGAGCAAGGTAGACACCAGTCCGTGACATTAACTTCTGCAGATGATGACGTGATCGTAAACGTGAATGCCATAGCGAGTGCTAACTGGATGCTCATGCCTTGGTGCTCTCTAAAGGGCTCTGCATACACAATCTTGGTAATAACCCCATGAGTCAGGTCCTATGAGTGTCCTCGCTACAGGGGGGATGAAACTGTCACCAAGGAGCTAAGCGATTTGCCTATGGTAGAGATGAGGAAGGGTCCTGGTCCAACAAACAAACAAAAAGAATATTAAAGAATACTAAACAAGACTTAAAGCAATGTTATAAATTAGAATTTGGATCAGTACTTTAATTCTTTTTAAGAAGAATCTTGCTCTTCACGAAGACTTAATTTTAGTTATGTGTATATGTCTGTGCCTGTGCATGGGTTTACCCAGATCAATGCAGTCACGCAGAGGCGAGAAGAGAGTGTCAGAGTTTCAATTACAGGCACTTGTGAGCATCCTGACGTGGTGCTGAGAGACAAATTTTGGTTCTCTGAACCACTGAGAAACCTCTCCAGTCCAAGAACCTGGTATTTTAGGGAAAAAGAAGCCAATAGCAAGGACTAAATACACACGAAGT
>NC_046161.1:108068278-108123278 GCF_011064425.1 Rattus rattus
ATTTCTCCCCCTGTCCCATCTCTTTGGAGTTCACTTATCTTCTGCCCTCCCTTATCACTTACTGTGGTTGTGCATCTCTGTCTGTCTGTCTGTCTGTGTGTGTGCACCTGTGTGTGGGTGTGCAGAGGTCAGAGGTCAACAATGATCTGTCACTCCTCACCTTATTTTTTGAGACAGGATCTCTCCTGAGCTTGGAGTGCATGGATTACAGTTAGACGAGCTGTCCAGAAGCAGCCAGAGCAGCACTTGTCTCCCATGAAGCACAGAGCAGGGATTACATGGGCATACATTCACACTTGGCTTTGTATGTGGGGCTCGGGGGAGTTAAACATGGCTCCCATGCTTATACAGGAAACATACTATCATCTGAGATTTCTTCACAGTCCCCAGTTCCTCTCCTTACACCGATTTTCTGGTCTCTTTATCATTCCTTTATCAGCACATGCTTATCGTTCACACAAAAATAAAATGACCTCTGCCTGTCTTGCAAAGTAATACAATGAATGGCTGAAAGAAATAAAATATGACTATCTATGAAAATTAAGCGTAGCACATTGTCCTCAGAGAGATGGGTCCCTAAAAGATCTACATTGGACTTTCTACTTTGTCATTAAGATTTTATTTTATGGAATTGGAAAGATGTCTTGGCCATCAAGGGCAGTGACTGCTCTTGTAGAGGACCTTGATTCATTCCCAGCACCCACTAAGTTGCTTACACCTCAGGGGTCCCCATTTGTAACTCCAGTTCCCGGGAGATCCAGTGCCTTCTTCTGGCTTCAGCAGACACTGCTTATATGTGGTGGACAGATAGGGATGCAGGCAAAACATTCATACACAGAAATTGTTTGAAAAATTAAAAATATTGAATGTCTGTAAAAGGTAGATTTAAAAGACTTTATTTTATTTTTTATCTTACTCGAAAATTGCTTTGATGTCAATAGATGTTGCTTTCTTTTATAGCTGAGATTTACGGCTCCTTGGTAACCATAGAAGGAGCTCTGTCTAGGCCTTTTGAATCAGGTAGCAATGGTAATCAATTTTCTAAATGGAACTTTTCAACACCGAGAGTAGCATTGCTAGCAAGGCCTTTTCTTTCTGGCGTCTTAGGAATTGAAAGAAATAGAAAACAGGATTGGGTCCCACTTGCCTTCCCCCAGCTCCTGCCGTCCATTCAAGGAAAAGAGTCCAGACCGATGGGGAGAAGATGACTCTGTCATTCGAATTGTGGCTTTTTTAGGACCGCACCCTCTTTCCTAGAACTCACTCTTTAAATTTTATGTTCTACACGGGATGTGAGGTGATAGCAGTCCCAGGCTTGGTTTCTACGGAAATACGGTTTCTAAAGGAAATACCCAAAACCAAGTAGGTTTCCTTTAAAACAAAAGAATCACCGAGTAAGCACCAGTCTACAGAGCACACGGTTTCAGAAAGCAGGAGCCGATGTTCCCATTCTCCTGCAAGCTGGCAGGAGTGGGTGTGAAGTAATCATGAAAATTCTGAGGAGGTAATTCTTATGGAAATTTTTAAAAAATTAATCACATATGGAATTTTTACCAAACTTACTTTAGCCTATGTGTGTGCTGTATGTATATACACATGCTTCTCTCGGTGTGTTTGTGTGTGAATGGAGGGGTGCACATGTATTTGTGTGTGCATGCATTTGGAGACCAGATGTTGGCACTGGGGTGCTTTCCTCAACCTCTCTCGACCTTTTCCTTTGAGACAAAATTCTCTCACTGAAAATGGAGATCTCCAACTTGGCTAATTTGGTTGTCCAATGAGCTCCCGTCCTCAGCCGGAACTAGGATTATAGGCTCTAACTTGGCTAATTTGGCTGGCCAATGAGCTCCCGTCCTCAGCCGGAACAAGGATTACGGGCTCTATTTTATGCAGGCTCGTTCTTATTGGTTCGTCCCATCTCTCCACTGAAGGAAGGACTGTATAGCTTTCCCCCTTAAAGGTGAGGCTAGTCCGGAGCATTCACCAGGAACATCCTAGAACGGATATAGAGTTGAACACCCATCCTAACATTAACGCACAAAGGTCTGTGGTTTTGTGTATTTTACCAACAAGGAAATTGGGGCACAGCATATTTTTGAGAGCTGTCCATGCGCTGAGTTAGTTTGTGTATCATGTCTCATTTACAGCTTTGCTACAAACCCCAGTCTCCTAATCTTCCCAAGAGAACAGTGTCTAGGTATCTAGGAGAGTTGGGAGAACCGAGCAGAAACAGATAAAGCAGCAAGGATAATAGTCGGCACAAAGTGACTCCTCTCCAACTCCTGGCAAAAAGGCAGAATTAGCCAAGCATAGAGAGAAAGAAAAAAGAGCACAGAAGATAAAAAATAAAGAGGCGAAGGGAGAGAAGGGGAAGGAGGGAGCGCACAGACACAAACGACAGGCAGATACACAGAAAACGGTCTAACGCATAAACCATGGAACTAACAGACAAAGCTCAGAGATGGTGTGACGCCTCCCCATCCCCCTCAAAGAGCCAGGGCAGAGAAAAATAATTCCGCTGAATCCAAGACCAATTCGCTTCTCTGCAGAGCCTGACCCAGGCAGCAAGAGATTAACTCTGTAAATGAAACTGGTCAATGAAAATTTTCTGAATGAACAGATAATAAAAGTCCATGGGAGAAGATTTGTCTGCTCTCGGCCACGGACTTCGTTAAACCATCATGGGAAAAACATAGTATTTACGAAAACAGCAGTGCCTACCAAAGTCAAGGTGAAGGAGACCAAACATCGTTATATGACACAGAACATTGGGCACCAGGTACAAAGACATCTCTGAAGGAAATTTTAGGAAAACGGGGATCTTTGAGAGGGAGTAGCTGCATATTCAAATACATCTGAAAAGCACATCCAATTACTAGTTGTTCAATTAATGTAACAACCGACAGCGTGCTTGGCGTTCCAGTGCATTTATTTTATATTCCTCTTGCTTCTCTTAACTTCCAACACTTTGTGTTTCAGCTTCGCATCTGGAGAAGGGAGCAGCAGGAAATGCAAACACAGTCAAAAGATTATTTGACCTCTATGGGGAAGAAAAGGGTTCTCGCACTTTTGTAAACAAAGGGTTTTTCTTCACCACCACCGTCCACTCCAAAGAAAGCTTTTTAAATATTTTAAAATCTACGAAGGTAGCCAAAATATTCCATGCAGTGTCCCCATACTTGATGGTCTCAGAATTTAGTTTATACATATCTGCTAAATGAGTGCAGTGTTTAGAGGGAATTAAGAGCGCGTTAGGAACCCCACTAATGTACTCAACTATTTTTAATTCAGTTCAGTGTCTATATTAAGTGTCCTCTGTACAAATGCAAGGTATCAGAGGACATGCTGGGGTTTCAAAAGGCCTGATTCTGCCATCCAGTGGGTTAACTAACTACACAGCCATGACTCATTAAGTTGTCTTTACTACAAATGGACACCCAGGATAGGAGAAAGCAACTCAATAGCTTCTTTTCCTGTTGCTGTGGTAAAATACCCCAACAAGAGCAGAATAAGAGAGAAAAGGTTTATTTCAGGCAATAGTTTAAGGGTATAACCTACCATGGTGGGAAACACAGGCTTCAGAAGTTCAGAGTAGCTGCTCCTGTCACTTCCGCAGTCAGGAAGCAGGAAGTGATGCTGCTCAGCTCCCTGCCTCATCCGACACAGCCCAGGATCCCAACCAGGGAATGGCGCCGCCCACAGTGGGCAGGTCTTCCCACCTCAACTTCACTGATAAAATCTCCCACAGGCAGGCCTAGTGACTCATCTCCCAGGAAATTCTAGGTCCTGTCAGGTTGTCAACTAATAATAAGCATAAAAATGTGTCATAGTGAGAGCTAAGGGACAGAGTTGGAAATCAGATCTGTACAGATGGAGAAGAACTTATATTTTAGAAGAATTTCTAGGTAGTGAAAGTAGGGTTAGCGCTTCTGAGCCCTGATAGCTACAGGGACAAAGTAATGGATTGTAAGAATCTCAGCTTGAAACGTATTAGTAGTTGTTTTATCTACAGAAGGACAGGCTACACTTACATGAAGACTGTAGTGCAGTGGGTTTTGAATGAGAGCTCAGGAATACTTGGTCAACAGTGGTGGAGCTGTCTGCAGAGATTATAGATCTCCAGGAGTCAGGGTCTTGTTAGAGGAAGTACAGCACTGAGGGTAGGGCCTGAGGGGTTATAGCATCACTCCTCTTCCTGTGTTTCTCTCTCTCTTCTCCTCTCTATTCCCTTCTTTTCCCCCTTTCTCTCCTCTCCCTTTCTACTTCCATCCCCCTTTCCCTTTCTTTCTTCTCCCTTCCTCTGTCTCTGTCTGTCTCTGTCTCTGTCTGTCTCTGTCTCTTTGTCTCTGTCTGTCTCTGTCTCTCTGTCTCTGTCTGTCTCTGTCTCTGTCTGTCTCTGTCTCTCTCTGTCTCTGACTCTGTCTCTGTGTTCATCTCACTCTCTCTCTCTGTCTCTCTGTCTCTGTCTCTCTCTGTCTCTGACTCTGTCTCTGTCTCTGTCTCTGTCTCTCTGTCTCTGACTCTGTCTCTGTCTGTCTCTGTCTCTCTGTCTCTGTCTCGCTCTCTCTTTTCTCTCCCTCTCTCTCTCTCTCCCCTCCTGCTCCCCCTTTCTCTTCTTTATCCTCTCATTCTTCTATGTATGGATGAAAATGTAAACTTATGAAATCCTTCTAGAACAAGATATATCAACCGTGCCTGTGGCTCAAAGTGAAAACTAACCTTTGTTTTGCTCTCAATAGCATTTTTCTTCTCATAGCCCCATCTGGCCTAAACTCCCCATGTAGACCAGGCTGGTCTTGAACCCACAGACATCTATTTGCCTCTGCTTCCTGGGAGCTGGGATTAAAGATGTGGAACTACCAAGCTTTTCCCTGGCACCTTTTGAAAATAAGATACGTTTACTTATTTTTAATTTTTGACTATTTTATTATTTATGAATGTATATGGGTATTTTGCCTGCATGTATGCCTGTGTACCATGCACATATGGTTCCTTGAAGAGGCCAGAAGAAAATGACAGATCCCTTGGGACTGGGGTTCTGGGTGTTTGTGAGCTGCTACGTTGGTGCTGGGAATAGAACACAGGTCACAGAAGAGGAATAAGTGCTGAATCTTGCCCTCAGCCCTTCAAAGCCGTCACTTATACAGCCTGGGTATAAGGCAGTGTCTACCAATGACTGCAGGCAACAGGGCTTCTACTGCTAAACCATGCTTCAAGTTTAGAAGGCAGATTTTACTGGTAATACTTTCACAACGCTGACAGGTCAACGATGCTACGGATAGTATCGTATCCTGCCAAGAACTTTGCCAAAGCTAGACAATGTCTCTGTTGAACTTGCCAGTTCATTTGTAAACCTGGTAGTGCTGGCCTCCGAGAGAAGCATGTGGTTCCCCTAGGAGCTTGGTGATGAACTAAATGACGGATCCAGTTTTAAAGGACAGACAGCATCAAAAGTCAAGCTTCGAGCTAGAGAGATGACTCAGTGGTTAACAGAGTATTCTGCTCTTACAGAGGACCTGGTTTTGGTTCCTAGGATTCATGGCAGTTGGTCCACAATGAATTGTAACTCCAGCTCCATGGAAAATAACTCATTCTTCTGAACTCTCCAGGCATCTCCTGACACCCACAACACACATGATCAAAAACAAATCTTTCAAAAGGTCACACATCCAGCCCCTTCCACTGGCCACATGGCACTCTTACCAGTAAAGTCTTATCAATTTAAATCTCTCTTTTAAGGACTCGTCTATGAGATATCCCTAGGAAATAGGGGGAAAGCTTTTCTTTGCATCAATAACATTAAGTCTAGCAAAGATATAAAATATTCATTTTGCCATTGAAGGAAATGAATGGGCTGTCAGATGGGATCCACTACATTAATATGTCTGCACATAAAAAGATTAGATGAGGAAATTGATATTAAAGTACCTACGGTATTATCAATCCATCCATTTGAAATGGTAATTAGTTGCTATGAATGACCAGGTCAACAATTTCCTTAGAGATATTATAAACTGACTATAAAGCACGGTAACTTAAAAGGAGTTGGTGATAATGTGATTCTGAAAAAGATTCAATCTTTCCTCAAGGAAATAAGGAAATTGTGTGGACACAAACAGTCTACTGTATTAGTTACCTGCCTTGTTGCTATGACAAAATACCAGATCACAGCAGCTCTAGGAAAGGAGGGTTCCCATTGGCTCATGGTCGGCTTGCATAACAGTGGATGGCTGAAGTAGAAGCAGTGAGGTACCTGTGGCCACAGTCAGGAAGCAGGGACAGAGAGATGCTGGCCTCAGACTGCTTTCTCCTCTGGATTCAGTCTGGGCCCCAGCTAACTGGGTCATTTAGAGAGGGTCATCCCAGGTCAATTAACTTAATCCAGAAAAAATCTCTCACTAACATCCCTTAGAGCTCCGTGTCCATGGTGACTGTAATTCCATCAAGTTGACAAGATGAACCATCATGCATATCATGCTTTCCTTACACAATGTGGTTTAAATCCTTGTTGCTATGGTGTTACCTATCATTTAGTAACTAGAAAACTCTCTCTTCCTCAGTGGACTCTGCATGGGGAATTCCTTTCCATGGTGGAGCTCACCGGGAAGGTTCAGAAGTCAGAACTGACCAAATACAGTGCTATAGTCTAGTGACAGCCCAGACCTGTGTCATATCACAAAGTTAGCTTTCTGGCTCTGACATTACTCCCAGACCCAATCCCACATCTGGCAGGCACACAGGTCATTCAATATTTATGTCAATTCCCTCTCCACAAGTCCTCCACATTGTTTCTATGCCCCTTCAGGGAACACTCTCACGTTCTATCAAGCACTGTGCTATTTACTGATAAAATGGTAATGCAAATATTTTAAAAGATGCTGCAGCTTCTTCGTTTGATTAAAAATAAGACTGTTACATGCACACTTGTTTATGCAAAACAGTACAGTGACATACTGAAATTACCTTACATCCTTAATTTTTCCCCTTAAAACAGCATTCTAGAACATGGCTAGACTGTCAAAATATGATTTTGAAAAGTTAGAGGGTATCCTAAACTCAGCTTTATCCTGGCTGTCTCATAAAATGCGAAGATCTAAATTTTTATTATACCAAGCGTTATAAAGGTTGGTTGAACTTTCTCTCATTGACTTAGGACAATAACTCTTATAGAGTTATTGAATCCTCATTTACAGGCTGTATTTATATAATATTTATTGAAATTTCCCACTTACAAAATAAAACATATTTCAGATGTCTCCTTAATTTCCTTTCAAAAAGCAAAAATAGACAAGTTAGAAGTCAATAAAACACTTATTTTTTTAAAAGTTATTTCAACACCAAAATAATGTAAAGTAACCTTGTATTAAACTTTAGAAAATATCATAGCAGCTTATATCTAAAATTCTGGCATTTGGGAGGCAGAAGCAGAAGATGGCACTATAAGGCCTACCTGAGTAACAGAGCAAATGCCTTCTTTCATCAATAAAAATATCATTATCAGCAACATGTCTCTATAATTTCTGGACTAGCTGGTAGAAGGCAGTGGGGCTTCCCACACGGCTTTCTAGATTCCATCCTTCACCGTAACAGAAACTCAGTAGCCTATGGGGCAAACCACTCTCCAAGGGAGAGAACCTCAGAGACAGCAAGTGGTAATTCACTACTGTTATTGTGAAAATACTTTTGACTTCGCGGATTGCCAGAATGGATCCTGTAGAGCCTGGTGCGTCTCTGCAACAATGTTCTCTTCCAAGTTGTCAAGCCATCTATGATGGCTTCTCTTGGTTGTTAACTTGAGACACTTGGGAAGATGGAACCGCAACTAAAGAGTGGGCTCCATCAGACTGGCATGTGGGCTTGTCCACGGGGCAAGGATGGAAGCCACAGAACAACTCCACGAGCCAGTTCTCTCCCTCTACCTTCATGTGGGCTCTGATGACTAAACTCAGGTCACCAGGCTTGCTTGCCAGGCAAGAGCCTTTACCTGCTTGGCCATCCTACTACCCTAAGGACATTTGAAAAAATCACGTGAGCTTAAGAGTTCTCTTTGTTGTTGTATCATGTTTACAGTTACTGTTCCAATACTCAGGAAATCTTTAATTTGTGTCTAAAACTCAAACCTCGATAGGGAACACTACTACTTATGCTCGAGGAGATGAGCCTTTCATGGCAGAGCAAGCTCGGGTGGGCGTACCATTTGAAATCTAATATCAGTGATGATCAGTTTCATTTGAAATGTGCACCTGATCAATCTGTGATGATCAATTTCATTTTGCTTTCCCAAGCCACACTATTTTATTCTGTCTAGGGAATTACCAAAGGTGATATAAAAGTTGAACCCTAAGAGAAACCTATTGGCAATAATTGAATGGAATACTTTTCCTGACATACTCAGATAGGTTCATATGTTATTTTAGTAGGTAAAAAATAATTTGTCCTCATAGTATGAAAGAAGATGGGATGGGGAGTCAGGGGTTAAAGATTTAAGTGGGAAGAGGGATGGGAGGTCTGGTGTTGGGGTAGAACGTTTGACAATGCCCTGTATGAAGCCACTGCTCTGTTAGCCATTTTAAAATACATAATTACAAAAAAGTAATGTGTTCTGAGACTAAAATACCTCTCTGTGTGAGGGCTTTCTTTTCAGCTACATAGTCTTCCCTTAACTGACTGCAAAGGCATAAAGAAACTAAGTTAAATTAATGGATATGATTTTTCCCTGTTTAATATATAAATATGGGCTTGGTACCACATAGGAAGGCAGAAAGTAGGAAGAGTGAGTGAGCTCTTCCCCAGTTGTCAGAAAACATAACGTTACTTGGGTGAAGTTCACTTAAACCAAGTCCTAAACTGATGTGTAAGATTTCCCTTCTAAAGGAAATGTGTGTGATGTCTGTCTCTGTCTTAACACATCATCAAGAGTTTAGAGTTGTCTGTTAAAGGTCTGTGGGTAACACATAGGTCCAGTGAGCTAAGCTCAGTGAATCCAAGGTGTTGAGTTAGTTCCTAGAGGCTTGAGGGGAGATACTAATTTCTTACCATTTCAGCTTTGGATCACTGCTGGCCTTCCTCCAAAGTCAAGGCAAACAGTGGTGGCTCTATTTCTCTACCCTGCTTCTCGCTAATCTCTTGAACTTTTATGAATGCCTCTGGCCTCATTTATTTTCTATGTTGAGTCTGTTTTATCAGCAACCTTAATTCCTATTTTGTATGTTAACAACATATTTATAACTCTGGGAAGTAGGACCAGGAGTTCTTTGGGTCCTGCCCACCAGGACTGGGTAGTAACAAATTAGTTATTTATCAGTCAACAAATAATTATTGTTATTGCTGTATTCTGAGCATTGGGTTGAATGCCTGAACCGAAAAGCGGCGAAGTGTAGGACCTGTATTCCTAGGGTTTGGGGCATAACTGTTTAAAGAAAAAACGGGGAGGGAGACTGGAGAGGTGGCTCAGTGGTTGAAAACACACACCACCTTTATGGTCTTTGTGGGTGCCCACAGACAGACAGACACATGAATAAAAATAAAATAGCTCTTAAAAAAGAGGCAAAGGGGAGAGATAAATGTCAACTTTTTAAAAAAGATTTAGTTGACAGACTGTAAGATAAAAAGACATAAAGCCAGAGGATAAAACACAAATGTGCTCCTTTCCGGTTAGACATCTCTGGTTTTGAATGGGAAAAGTCTACAATAATAATAAAATAATTGATCCATCAATCATGGACTTAGAGACACGGGAAGTCAGAGGCAGTAGATAATAAGGTACCAAATGAGGACTGGTGCAGAGTCTGCCTAATGAGTGTCCCAGTCACAGTCTTCTTAAAGCATTGTCTTTGAAGACTTCATTGTTTTAAAAAAAAGGAAAGAGAGATCTTAAAGAATGAGTTGGGTATGAGGCAGGCTTCGTGACAGTTGCTGGGAGAGATCGGAATATATTTAATTCAGAATGCTAACCATTTATCCAGGAATGGGTTAGAATTGGCTTTAAATGAAATCTACCAAATGAAATAGTACATGCAGAAGTGCACCAAGCACTTAATTATTCAGTTTGCTTTCTCTGTCTTGTGCCTTAATTGATCTTAAGACACTCAACTCTCTTTGCTTGCTAATCAGCCATCCTTGGGCAGACACTAAATAACTTACTCATTAGAGGCACTGACAGGAGGCAAAACCCAACACTGTCTTAGAAACAAATTAACAATTTACTGTTGATTTGGGGAGGTTTTACTGTCAAACCTGCAATTCAGAGATGTGCACAAACATAAATGCAGTTACTGTTTTGGAAGTAAGCAATGAAGGATGGTCATGGTTTCAGAGATGAGTGTGAGACTCTCATAAGCTTCTCTGCCCCAAATTCAGGCAATAGCCAGAGTACACACATACTCTGTGTACATGTAGCCACTAGAATTTTAGCAGTATTCTAGCAACTAAAATTTATATATGACAATATTACAATTTATTGTAATAAGCAATTGTAGCATTATTCTGGTAAAGAAAAACAATGGCATTGAGCCAAGACACAAAAATATAAGCCAAGGGACTTCTGGGTATTTCTCGAGATACTCCTTTTGTTTTTTGTTTTGTTTTTGGTTTGGTTTTCTTTTTTGTTTTGTTTTTGGTTTGTTTTGTTTTTGGTTTTCTTTTCTGTTTTGTTTTGTTTTGTTTTGTTTTCTGAGCCTGGCATTATAAGCCTCAACACCCAGCCAACAGGAAGGCCTGAGACAGAGTGGAAGAAAGGTTGTCATAAGTTACGATGGTTAGTGTTGTGTGGCACAGTCTAGAATGGCCTGGGATAGGAAACCCTGAGCATGCATGTGGGGGATAAGCTGAGTATTAATGGTGGTGGGAAGACATGTCCACTATGGGCGGCACCATTCCCTGGCTGGGATCCTGGTCTGTGTAAGTGGAAAAGTGAGCTGAGAAGCAGCGTGCACCACTCTCTGCCTCCTGACTGTGAGTGTGAAGTGATCTGCTGCTTCAAGCTACCGTCATCTCGACCGACGTCCCAGTCGTGATGGACTGTGTCCTGGAACTGTCGGTTGAAATCAATCTATTGTCGTTAAGTTGCATAAATTCAGGGGCTGCCTGGGCTACAGAGTAAGTTCAAAGTTAATCTGGGCAACTTTGTGGGATGTTGTCTCAAACTGAAAAAGTAAAATACCACTGGGGATACTGCTTAATCCCACAGCCCTTTCTTGGTATGTGTGAGGTTCTTATCTATCAATCCCACCAGTGTAGGGCTATCCCAGAGGGTGACAACTCTCCAGGGTTTGTATAAGGCCTGGGTTGGTTGAGCAAATTCTGGCCAATTTTATTCTGAGGTGGGGAAGTGGAGAAACTAAGTGTGAATACATGGTGTGGTGAGATCTGTTAGAGGTACAATGGCCATTGTCATCTTTAACTAAAAGTGTTGATGACAGAAGGGGATGGGCATGAGGCACAGGATCCTGCTTCTCCTTTCCTTTGGGATCCTTTCTAGATAAATCCGTGTCTTTTTCTAGCTAATGTATTATCCAGTTTGCAATTGTATTACCCTTGTCTTTTCTTTTCTTCCTATTTTAAATCAGCTATCAATGACATGTTTACCATTGCTAAGTTTAGCACGATCCATAGAGGGCTAAGAAAGGATGGACCAAGTCAATCACCAAACAATCCATACGGAACTGAAACTGAGAATTCCTGTGAAAATGGAGTTCTTAAGTGCTTTCCAAGTGAACAAAGCCCTGGGTTCTTGTCCCAGATCTGCAGACATTTGTGATCTCAGCACTCGGAAGGAAGAACAGGCAGCATCAGGACCTCCACATCACTACTGGTTCTGTCATGAGTTCCAGACCAGCAGCCAGCCTGAGAGATGTGAGACTTCATCTCAAGAGAAAAGAATAAAAGATTTGAGGGGTGGAGAGATGGCTCAGTGGTTAAGGGTGATCCTGCAGAGGACCCAGGTTCACTCTCTATCACCCACATATCAGCCACAACCATCTCTAACTTCAATTCTAGGGGATCTCATACCCTCTTCTGACTTCCACAGTCATTGCTTGCACACGGGACACAGATACGCATGCAAATTTTAAAAAGTTAAAGAAAAATGAAACAACAACAACAACAACAACAAACTCCTCTTAAAGTATTCCTAAAATCCACTTACTATCTAAAATTAAAACTGATGCCCAATTTGAATGTTTTACAATGTCTGTTTTTCATATGGGTTTTATTTTCATTTATGAATGGACTTTGTGTGTGTGTGTGTGTGTGTGTGTGTGTGTGTGTGTGTGTGTGTGTGTAGATGATCAAATCCATGGGCTTGTCATTCAGTGCCTTTGCCCACTAAACCATCTACCAGCTCCATATTCCCTTTTAATGAAAGAAAAGCCACCTTTAGAAAATTGTGTTCCTATACATTCATAATTGACACATTGTTATTTATATTGTTACTTATTTCAAGAAAAACGAAACAATGAATTTACTATGCCAACATGTCAAGAAGTTAAAGGATAAACGAGTTTTATGTCACTGAAGACAGGATTTCTCTGGTTCTTAGCTGGTCCAAATTGCTGTTGTGGACAAAACCTGTTAAAATGGAAAGGATTCTGTAATACGGCAAGCTCTTCCAGCTCTCCTGGATCTCCCGGAGTTCAGTTGGGATTAGGAGCAATTATCTAAGAATAAGAAAATCTTAATAGCAGAAATGGATTATCCCGTCCTCTCTGGAAAGACAGCTTTGCCGACATAAATATGTGCTCACAGGCAGAAGTCTCGTCTGAGAGTAGAACATGATTTATTTTCTTCCAATGCAGCACATAGCTTGTGCTCGTCAATATGTGTCCTTACACAAGGAAGCCTTTCCACACTGTGGCTTAACACCGCTCCAGGGCCTCTGTCGAAGGGACCCTTTTGAGTTCATGTCCTACAGGACCCTGGAGTATCTGGGAACTTCGTGTTGCTTTTGCCAGCTCATTGAAAATGGAATGCTTTGGGGGCTGCCCAACATAGCTGTGTAATTCATTACAAGACAGAGACATATCTGGGGTGAGGCAGGCAAGCAACTAATGAGCATTTATTTTGCCCAGGAAACATCGAGATCGATACATGGGACATGCAACATTTATGGAACACTATGTTATCTTTGCTCTTTAGGGGAAGGAGTGTGTATTGCGGGATCTCTTTCTGCTAATAGTATTGATGTGATGCTCAAATGGCTAGCCCTGTTCAACATGGGAGGCTGACCTCACCTTGTTATGTTAGTGGTCACAATGATGTTGAATCTTTTTAGCTTCCTTGACCAGGCCTCCTAATGCTCTATCATTCGATTTTGGCATCTATCTACCCACCTACCTAGATTTATATTGATCAGCTATCTGCCTGCCTATCATCTTTCTATATATGTCTATCTATCATCTACCAAGCACCTATCTACATATCATATCATATCATATCTATCTATCTATCTATCTATCTATCTATCATCTATCTATCATTTATCTATACCTATACTTATCTATCCATACATATCTATCTTTATCTGCTTCCCCACCCCCATTCTTTCTTCCCTTTTCCCGATCCATTTGAGCCATTTGGGGATTCTCTACTAGGTGTGAATGGAACAGTGCACGATACACTCACATTAGACATTTTATTAATCAATGGGAGGCGCCTAGCTATATGGAGAAAGCTGGGATGATCAAAACTTGGCATCTACATCCTTCTCTTCAAACTCGCATTGTTGTGTGCTACAAAGAGAAACTTAACAGTGTAATTGATATTTAATGAACAAATTATTCACACAATAATCAAAGCACAAATGGTGCTGGCTACATAAATGAGACCAATGTTAGATGGTATCCTTTCAGAGGTCCTTAGCAGGGATGGTTCTGAATTTAAAATGTCTAACCATGCCAAGGCTTGGTATTCAAGTAGTTATTTTTCTTGACGCTTTCTAAAAATGGCACCACAGGGATCGTGGTTGCCTGGACACAGCAATTAGCCACCCAGATGATCCTATAAGCGTCATCATCGTTGCTGAGGGTGACAGAGTGAAAACACCATGTGTGTGTGCTCAGCTGTGTGTGTGTGCATCCCCAAATTACCCTCAGAAGAAGGGAGTGATGTGACTTGAGATGGACTGCTCTGTGCTCACACAGAATGAGACAGGATGATGGGAGATCCAGCATCTGATGGTAACCACAGTCTTAGCACACAGTGAGCTCGGGCCATAGTGAATGACCATGGCTTCCTCATACACAGATTTAAATATCACCGCAGTAGAAGCATCCCTGTGCACTTCCACAAACCTACAGACTTCTGACTCCAAAGACATTGAACTGTGCTAAAGCAGGAGAGAGGAGTCATCATTTGAACTGCACTCCTCTTATTAGTTATTTGAGAATTCTATACAATGAGTTTTGATCGCACTCACCCCTAGTTTTGTTTCAAGTAAAGCCGATCAATTAATGTTGTTTTTTAAAAATTATAAGTGTGTCCACCAGGAGGACAGGCTCTCTCAAGTGTTCTGTCGAAAAGAGTTAGAAAACTGGTTAATTAAAGGAAACAGGCTAGACAGAGGCTCAGTGATTACAAGCACTGTTCCTCTAGACGACCTAAGTTCAGACCCTCATACTCACGTTGGCTCACTGCTCCTTGTAACTCCCACACGAAGGGATCCAACAACTTCCCTTGCTTCCATGAGACATACAGACAGACAGACAGACAGACAGACAGACACACACACACACACACACACACACTTGCGTATACAGATTAGCAAACACACATACATAAATCAAAATAATAAATCTTTTGTAAAAGAAACTGAGGACACTCTTGCCTGTGCTATACGTGTTTGGATATACAATGTAAAGGTCTCTGTAAACTCAGTTTACAGAGTTCTGTAAACTGTAAATTCTGTACTGGCAGAGGGCTAAAGGTCCATCACCAGCCTCCTATTTTGTAACAATTTGTTACTTCCCTACCTTCCTAAGGCAGTCCAGGATTGTATCTGATTGGCTTTAATAAGTTCTGACAGCCAATCGCAGGACAGGAAGTGGAAGACAGAACTTCCGGGCAGAGATAGGGCCTCTGGGAGAAGATCCAAGGGTCAATGATTCAGCCAGCAGACACGAAAGTAGAAGGAGCAGAGGGGTAGACCTGGTCCTGTGGTAGGGCGTGGTGCCAGGATTAGTCGGGTTAGGGTAGCCGAGAGGTAGCTCAAGCTGAGAGGCCTTAGGTTTAAAACATTAATAAGCCTCTGTGTCGTTATTTATACCCCTGGCGGATCTGAGGTTGTCCTATGTATAATAGCTCCTAGTAACCTTGAACACTTTGGAAGGGAAGAGAAAACTTGATTAAGAGATGAGTTTCTGGGCTATCAGGCTCATGTGTAAAGAGCTTACCATGTAAGCGTGAGGACCCAAGTTCAAACCCCCAGAACGCACGTGAAGACAGAATAGAGCATGAATGTCTGAGTTCACAATTTGTCTACAACATGATGGGAGGTAGAGACAGGATACCGAGAACCTCACATACTAGCTAGTTTAGACCACACGGCCACAAACAAGAGACTGTCAAACAGGATGGAAGGCAAGGAAGGCTTAACTGCAGAGGCTGTCTGCTAAACTGGCCCCCGCTCATGTACACCACGACCTGAAGGCAATAGCACTCACTCGTCTGCACACAGGCACACTCACACGCACACAGCATTTTAAACAATGTGAGTTTCGAAAGCAGTATTTCAAATGTATCAACATAAATCTATAAGCATCAGTCCGAATAGGCACCATATGCCCAATCTGATCCTACCTGCCACATTGTATCCACATTGTATCCTATGGGGACATTTTTCTATCATGCCATCCGCCTGAAAACCCATCTCTTACAAGGTTCTCTTGTCTTTCACATCAGATCTACATATCTGAGTTTTAACATCTTCAGTTAGCATGTGAAGCTTTTATTAAACTCTATCTGACTTCCAGAATTGTGCATAAATAAAACAAATTTGTGAGCTCCCAGTGACCAGCATAGGATATTTATTTCTCTTGTACCGAGAGAAGGCCTCTGAAGCATGAAGATCCATCTCTAAGTGTTTTGTAACTGAACCAAGCTTTGGTTTTCTTGCTCCCATGAGATAACAAGGGGCCGAAAAACTCATAAGCAAATTCTTGCTATGCCGCATGCTTCCATTGGGTGTAGCTATGATATTAAAAAGGTGCTTATCCCTGCCTGTGTACACAGGGAGGATGCTGGGACATTTGGGGATATGTTGGCACTCTCTTTGTATTTGGCATTAAATTGTTTTAATTGCCTGTACATTCAGGAAAAACCAAACAAAAGATTTCCAAACCTGTCTGGTCAAGATGGATTTTAGCATGCCTTTGAATTCTCAAAGGAAGATGCCTATAGTGTTAAAATCTGTGCTCAAAATTTAATTAATGACTGTTTCTCCATTGTTTAACCTTTTAACATAGTCATGTGATTCACACCTAGTCCAACGCCTTTGGTGTACACAGACATCTGTTGGGTAAACTCGGATTAAGGTGAGGAAAAATGGAGAAACTGAAGATGGTTCAGTCCATACAGAGCTTGCCATGCAGGTACAAGGACCTCAGATCAGACACCCAGTGTGCATGTAAAAAAACACGCATGGTGGTGTCTGTCTACAATCCTAGCTCAAGAAGGGAGAGACAGGTGGATCCCTGGAGACATTACAATCTTACCAAATTGCATCAGGAGACTGTTTCAAAAAAGAACACCACACACACACACACACACACACACACACACACACACACACGTACACACTCACACACACAGGCACACAGGCCTCCTCTATTCAATGACAGTTCAGGGCAGAATGTCCTAAGATGTCTATTTATACTAAAAGGGAAGAAAAAAGCCCACAGTATTTCTCCTAAAATGCAAAGACAGCTTCCATGCCGAGAAGAAAACTGTTACTGCTTTTCTTAACAACACCATATGTCTCCAAGTGGATTGTGATGTAGTCAGTTCCCAGGGGGATGTTCTGAATGGAAGCTAACCAAGTCACGGCACAGGCTTCGCTAAATACTTACTCTGCCTGCCTGTCTGTCTGTCTGTCTGTCTGTCTGTCTGTCTCTCTCTCTCTCTCTCTCTCTCTCTCTCTCTCTCTCTCTCTCTCACA
The DNA here is from genome assembly GCF_011064425.1 of Rattus rattus. Lineage (NCBI taxonomy): Eukaryota > Metazoa > Chordata > Mammalia > Rodentia > Muridae > Rattus > Rattus rattus. The sequence continues at coordinate 108,085,428 of NC_046161.1, forward strand.
CACACACACACACACACACACACACACACACACACACTGATTAACCAATGGTCTGCCTTTGCAATTTCTGCATCATCCAAGCATCCTCAGGAAGGTTCTTCCTGTTTTTCCCTCATTCTTTCCAAACAACCAAATCAGGTAAAAGTCCCATGTACTCCACCGAAATATCTCTCCGTTTGCTCGCATTTTCTCGTCTATGTAACGTCACTCTGTTTTACAGAGTTTAGAAGCCAAATCTCCAGACCCCCTGAAGGATTTCAATCACAGATTAGCTACGGTGGTAACTGTTGAGACCCAGAATAGTAATTAATATACATATGTGTGCCTGTATATGTAACATATATGTACTTATTTCCACTGAGACAGTCCAACGTCAAAGAGCAATAAAGTAACCAAGAGTCATTAGAGAGTTCCCCATACACTACAACTTTTCGTAGTGCAGCTCTTCATTCAATCCTAATTTTTTATGTATTAATATGCAATACTATTTTTGGATGAAAGTTTGCAAGTAGCCCAGGCTGTCCTTAAAGTCTCTATGTAGCTAAAGATGATCTTGAATTCCTGATGCCCCTGCCTCCACTTCCCAAGCGCTGGGATGGCACGTGTGAATCACCATGCCTAGGTCTCGTGATCACCCAACATCAAATACCTTTCCTTCTTGCACCCTACCAGATTAAGCTGAGTTAAGGTGTTCATAATTCTGATAGACACGATATATTTTATTTTTTATGTTAAATGTAACTCTTTATAACATGAAGTGGTGTCTTTTTACAATGCATATAAAAGTCTTAAGATGTCTGCCTCGGGAAAATATATAAAATGCTTTGGGACAGTATAGATTGGAGCTTTTAATAATTTCTCGAACTGTCACTTATATTATTGTAAAATATGAATTTTTTTGCACTCAGGTTTCATGACTGTCAAATTGCCATAAAGTTCCTAAGTGCTTCCTTGTCTTTGCACATTATTCTTCCACGTGGAAAGCGCCGTTTGGGGTCCAGCATGAGATTTTCGGCTCTACTGTGAATACTGCTACATCGCCACTTAATAAACGGCAGAGGAAGGACTCGGTGCTCACGTTGAGAGTCACAAGCACCCCTCACCTCAAGTACACGTGCACTTGGCTCTGTTTTCCTTCTAATCTGCTTCATGGAATCAGCAGCACAGATTCAAACACGGGCCAATGAAGAATCTCCCAGAAAGTCTGGGAGCGAGTCATTAACACGTTTAGAGGCTGGAGAGTTGACATGGTGGCTGAAGTGCTTGCTCTACATGCATGAGGGCTAAAGTTAAAATCCCCAACACTCATGTACACGCTAGGCATTGTTCCGCACTACAGGGTGGAGACAGGTGCATCCCGGAAGCTCACCGGCCCACAGTAGAACCAAAATGGCGAGCTTGAGGTTCAGTGAGAAACAGCGTCTCAAGGGAACAAGGAGGAGATGGAGAAGGAAGATGCCCAGTGTTCTCCGTTAGCCTTACCATGTGAGTGTATGGACGTCTGCACTCACATACATGTGTGCACAGACCACTCGCTCTACACAACACACAGGGATTTGAACAAAGAAACGAGCGCACATTTACAACAGCCTCCCCTCATGGTCCAGCACCCAACAGCACGTCAGTGATTCAACGACAGCCGTAAGTCTAGGTGCTTTTTAGTGATTTCTAAGGGGATTTCTTACCTGGGATGCCTGGCGGTGTTTTCAGATATTTTCCATTAAAATGTTGAATTACCACTTCACATTTTTCAGTAGACTCCATTCTGGGGGGGAGAGAAGTATGGGGAGGCGAACGTGAGATTATAGATGTTTGTCGAGTTGCTCTTATAAAAAAAAAAAATAAGCAAGAAAGGGTAATCAAGAGAGAGCCGGAAAAGTTTGCTTTGACACATGTACACGGGCTGTCACCTGTTGTCATGGCTATGGTGGGGGCTGAGGGGACACTGTGAGGTAACCAATGTTCCATGTCTCCTCTCTGTAGCTCTGCCTATGTGGATGCCATGGAGCTAACCTGAGACACTTCCTTCCTTCCAGGCAGGCCTCTTGGCATTTGAAAGCACTTGATAGAGGTTTATCAAATGACCGGATGACTGAGTGAGTGATATGACCCTGAGAGGCAGGCCCTACCCATGAGGGCACGGAGGCTGAGGAGGTAACCTTTACCTCTCCAGTAGGTGGTGGATGGAGCTGGGGTGTGGACAGACACCCAGGTGTGGTTACAGCCTGTGCTGAAACAACTCAGCTGTACTGTGAGGATTGTGAACTTTATTTGAATAGCTTACTGTGTCTGGTAGGGACCAGTGGGACAGTGGTCAGCACCATGGCACTTTTATTGAAAGGTCACTGTGTGAAAGGTACCTAGAGACAGTTATTTGGGGTTACCCCATGTAGCAAGATGCTAAAAGCTTGCAAACTTATACTTTCTTCATTTTAGAATTTTGGCTATTCTATTGTTATTTTTATTTTTAATACTAGGTGCCAATATTCATAAAATGAGTCTTTTTGTATAAAATGTCAACATCTCACGTCCAACCTAAGGAGAGATAACTATCAGCCCTCCCAGTATCACCTTAATCTTGGAGTGGTTACCATAGCTCAGATACATTTTCAAAAACACTGTCTATGGTCTTTGTTGTTTCTACAATTGTGTGTGTGTGTGTGTGTGTGTGTGTGTGTGTGTGTGTGTGTGTATCTGTGTGGAGACCAAAGGAAAACTTTGGCTGACATCCAGCTTGATTTTTGAGGCAGGATCTCTCTTTGGCCTGAGCTGGACAGAGTCCCAGGGAGCTGCCGGTCTCCACCTACCTAGGGCTGGGACTGCGTGCTCACCACACGGTTGGCTTGCTCCATGGCTTCTAGGGACTGAACTCAGATCCTGGTACTTGCAAGGCAAAATGCTTTACTGATGGAGCCCCATCCCCAGGCAGCTCTGAAACGTTCAATTTTAATTAATGACAACAACGTCGAGACTTACTACATTTTACTTGTGTGTTTGTAGGGGGGGGGTTGTGTGTGAATAGCCCCTGTGGAGGCAAAAAAGGGGAGTCAGATTCCCCCAGAACTGGAGTTACAGGTGGCTATGAGCCACCCCAGGTAGGTGCTGCGAACTGAACTCATATTCTCCAGAAGAGCAGTACATGTTCTTAATTACAGACCCAACTAGATGAAAATCTAAATATAATAAATATATAAATTTAAATATATAGAGAGAAGGAGAAAATTTCATGTTACTTAATGTCAAGAACCCTCAAATTATATCCTTCCTATTTGTATTTTTTTTAAGTAGGAAATTTCCTTTTCTAGGAACAAAAGAGTTCTGATTCTGTTTCCCTGTCTTCCCACACGTTCTACTCCCTGTTGCCTCTTTGAGGAAAAGCTTCTTCCTAGGTAGAGACATGAATGGGAGAAGAAACAGGGCCTTACCTCCCCCAAACAGTAATTAAGGAAATTTCACTCTTGGAGTTAAAGACAGAAGGCTCATGCCTTGAGAGTCTCTTCTCTGTTAAGTCTCTCACTGAGCTCATGCAGATAAGAGAAAGAGGAGACTAAATGTTGCTTGTAAAACCCCGCAAATCAAATCCTTTCTCTTTGTCCTAAAATGACATAAAATTCTAAATGGAGACCAAACATAACTGAAGGTTACAATGTGCAATTGCTGATTTGGGGAATACAGAACAAGCTAAAAAGAAAACGGGCTGCTATCTACTCCACGTGTTAGTCTATTTTTACTCTGGTTTGAACGTTTCAAGTCTCCCTTCTGGGCTCTAAATATGATCATCTTTTCTTCACGTCATTTTCCAGCCGTTGCGGTCCTGATAGGGGGCTCTTTCTAGGAACACAAAGGTAGCAGCAGAGACGGCTCACTTTGGGTTCATTCAGATCTAACTAAGTAGATGTCTGCTGTGAGCCATTAGAGATTCTTTGAGAGAGTAAATGCAATGAAAGACTTTTTTCTGTGGCTGTCTGCAGGCCGCATCAAAGCATGTTACATTGTATCACTCAGCAGTGACAATTTCATTTGGATACACGGGGCCACGCATGAACATGGCAGAGCTGCCCCAGCAACAATGGCTGGGGCCCCTCGTAACTGCTAAAGGGGCAGGGGCAATGTTCTGGAAATAGAACAAAGGTGAGACCTGTAGGCGAATACCCACATTAGCCAGAACCTGCCTGTTTTCTTCTGGAGTTTCACAATTAAGGGCTCGGTTAGGCTGCCAGCTGAAACTCTGAATTCTGGCCCATGTGAGGCTTGAAACTGACAGGCGTGCTCTCAAGTAGCACAGTGCCTCCATTCTTCTGGGAAGTAGCTGAGCCCCTCTGTGCCCTGCAGAACAACTCCCAGGTGGGGGCCAACCCTTCACCTGATGATGCATTAACCAGGCTCTTAGGAGGTGCCAAGCACTGTGTAAAGCTTCAGGGTTTTCTTGGGTCTGCTGTTTGAATGTAAGCACACGTTCAAGGTCCTGTTTCTCTCTTGTCCCATGACTTAACAACTGCTGGCTTGGGTCATTTGAAACACACCAAATGATTCTATTGTTGCTGCTACAATTGCCTGACCCTCCTCCCTCCTCCACCTTTTCCTCCTCCTCCTCCACCTCCTCCTCCTCCTCCTCCTCCTCTTCCTCCTCTTCCTCCTCTTCCTCTTCTTCCTCTTCCTCCTCCTCTCCCTCCTCCTTATTTGTCCTTTTACTCTTCTCCCTCTTCTTCTAAACAACTACTACTGTGGAGGGAAACTGATTTTATAGCTCACACAATTTCCACAGCCAAACTCTAACATATAAGAACACGATCCAGCACTAGCAGAATGTTCTGGATCAGGTTTGGCACGCAGAGGAAGCAAGTCTTGTGAAAACCCATGTTCAGCTTAACTCTCTCACCTCAACAGAGTGCTCTCAGGCCAAGATCTGAAAGCTCTGAGCACTACAAGCCATGGATTTAAGAACAAATCCACCCCGTCACGTGTCAGGCTTAATTAGAGGTTTCCGCTCTTGTGAAATATTTGAGGTTTTGCAATCACGGGCACTGGATAAACTCTTGGTAAAGTTAGAGCATCCAACTTTAGGGGCCAAACATCCTCATTTCTGGTAAGATTTACGCAAAGCATCAAAGCTATCAGAGGAATTTTAATGACTAAAATGTGTGCTTTTTTCTGGCATTTCAAAATTAAATGAATAAGTCATTTGCTTCTTAACCCATTGTAGCACAGAGGGCAATAGTGAGTTCCCAGGGCAAGGAAAAATAAAAAAAATATTGTTTCAGGTCTCTCTCTCTCTCTCTCTCTCTCTCTCTCTCTCTCTCTCTCTGTGTGTGTGTGTGTGTGTGTGTGTGTGCTCCTGTGCACATGCTCACTCTTGTGGTAGAGGTTAGTTGTCAAGTGCCATTCCTCAGCCACCATGTATCTTTTCTTAGGGACAGGGTCTACCCACCAAGTAGGCTAGGCTGACTGGCAGCTTCTCTCTTCCAGTAAGTTTCCCACCATCCTTGGGACACATACCAAACAGTAAAGCAGTGGCCTCTGCAGTTCCCTCTGCACGCTCCCCCAACATCTTGGTGGTTCAGCATTTAAACTCATCCCTCTCAGCCATGGGCTTGTGGGTGATGCTTAGCACTGAGAGCTATCTGGTTTCACTATGTTGTGGGTGAAACATGGGGCATCAGACACTCTAAGAGAAGGCTTTCTCAGTGTGCCACATGCCCAGACACACCAAGCATCCCATTATCAAGTTTCCTTTAGGGATGTGTGGCCTTTGAGAGGATACTCATGCTCAAGCAGATGCCTCCACAGCCATGCACAGACGAGCGGCATTAACTGCCCTCAGTGGGTTTAAAGAGGGGCAGGGAATAGATGAAATTTGGGGAAAATCGTAGAGATCTCAGGGGGATGAAACAACAGGTGTGGGCGGGAATGGCCTGGTTTTCATCAAAAGACATTACCTACACTTTCACAAAGTGATGAAAGGGTTAAATAAATAAAAATGCACCACAGAACTAAAGAGTCATATATAAAAATTATATAAATATATTTTTTTCATTACACAGAGTTTTTGAAAATCAGCATGTGAATGTCATGGGGGTCCTCCCTGAAGACTGGTTAGCGGATGACCTGGACTAGAAGCTGTTTCTCCGGTCTCTATTGAGATGCTTTAAAGAAGATAGCCCACCATCGTCAGCCTTGCCATCTGTCTGAGTTTCATTTCTGTTGCAGTGACAAAAGACCCTGACCAAAAAAAAAAAAAAAAAAAAAAAAAAAAAAAAACGAAAAAAAAAAAAAAAAAAGAAAAAAAAAAAAAAGCAATTTAGGGGACAAAGGGCTTTATTTCAGCTTAAAATTCAAGGTTACACCCAATTCATCATTGTGAAGAGGTCAGGGCAGGAATTTCAGTCATGCCTCACACAGTCAATTGGGGGGAAATGCATGCGCACATGTTCCCTTGCTTTAATCGGAGGACCAGGCTTTCGCGCATGCTCCCTTGCTTTAATCGGAGGACCAGGCTTTCGCGCATGCTCCCTTGCTTGCTTGTACTCTGCTCAGTTTTTCCACTGTCCTACAGTTTAGGTTCTGATCATAAGGCATGGTGCTGCCCATTATAGGCGGAGCCTTTTAGAGCAGTCAACTTAACTTCAGGCGATCACCACAGCCACAGGCCAACCTGATGTATGAAAACCCTTACTGAGATTCTCTTTCCGGGTGATTCTAGGTCGAGTCAAGTTTAGGATTACCGCTGACCCGGCATCGCACCGTCCCTTCTGAGCTCCTAGGTTAATTCATCTCATCTCACTCAGACTCCCTTCTGTCTTTATCCCACAGACTCCTAACTGGAGAGATGTTCTTAGATGATTCTACGGATATGCCCTGACATGGGGTGTCAGGAAAGGCCCTTCAATCTCAAGGCCATCGTCTTCAAAAGTTCACCAGAGAGGCAAGTCCTTTCACGGAGAGCGAGTTGGGCAATTTCAGATACAGAGACATTCTCTAGAACTTAGAAGCAGGACTATCTGAAAAGACAGGTAGGCAGCAGGCAGGAAGGCAGACAGACAGAGAGGGGTGGGGTGGGGTGGGGTGGGGTGGGGTGGGGTGGGGGGGTGGGAAGCAAGCCAGAGGAACTTTCACAGACCTGAGGAGGCAGGAGAGGTACAACTACACAGTTGAACAGGGTGCCCTGAACTAGATCCTAGGACAGAAAGTGTATCAGTCACCATAGATGACTATGCCAGTTTCTTGATTTTTATGCCTGTTTATCTAAGATTTACCATGCCAGTATGGATGAGCTTGAATTTCTCATAAAAGAGGAGAACTACCTTGAAGCTCATGGGTCATCTGGCCTGAATGGTTAGGGCAACAGAAACAAGAGAGAGAGGCTGCCTGACAAGGGGAAGGAGACCATTTCCTGGAGAGCTGCCTTCTGACCTCCACTCACGCTGTGACACACAGCTACCCCGCCCCAGGAATTAGTTTTTCAAAGAGAAGAAATCTGAGTGAATCTTCCTTATTTTCCGCCTGTTTCAGCTCTGTGTCTGAGGCATCTGGCCTCTGCTGGTCCCTGCAGGTGGGGAGAGCTTCCCGGCATCAGCCTCTCCTGCACCTCACTATCAAGGTGTCAGTTCCCATGATGCTGCCCACTGGTCTGGTTCATCTTCATCTGCTCAATGGAGAAGTCAATAATGGGCTCAACCCACGTCCATCGCCTTGATCGACGATAGAGAAATAAAAGCATTAACTGCAGAAAATGTATATTTCAAAAGGCGGGCAAGAAAAAAGAACGGCTTTTCTTCTGGGCCAACGCGGAAGGCCACTCTCTCCCTCAGATTCCCCCAGTGAAGATGCATTGCCTGAGAGTGTGAGACCCTCTTCTCCACAGGCGTCCTGATCTAATTCTACCTCTAGGCCAAACTGATGTTTCCAGAAGGAATTTTGATTAGAGGAATCAGAAAAGTAAAACCCAAATGTCTTGATCTCTTCCAAGCAAGCCATCTGCACAAAGTCAAGAGAGATAGGCTGTCATCCCAGTAACCAGGCTTGAAGGCAGACCCTCTGGGCATTTCCGAGTTAGTGTCCTTGACTCTGACGTGGCGAAGAATAGCGCATTCAGATCTGTATGTGTCTGTCTAGAAAAGTCTTGTTTGTCTACGATGCTCACTACTGAAAAGGCTCAGGATTGAATCCTAACAGCCCAGGGTTAATCCAAAGCTCCCTGGAAGACCAGTAAACTCTGGGTGTGCTTAGAGCCAGAGCCGGAGAATTTACCCAGCGTACAAGGAGACTTGAGGACAGCACTAGGCATCCTGCCACTGGCAGCACCGTACGAAGACAAAACTTTGAAGCTCAGGACTTTTCGAAAGATTTTTTTAATTAATCTCTCTGAGCCACGGTCGGTCACATTTTATTCTCAGATATAGTCATGGCAGTCTCTTGCTTTGTGGCTTAACCACTGAGCCTTCTGTTTCCCAAAATTGCCAAATCTGCCCCAGCCTAGATCCCTTACTTCCTTTCCCTCTTAGCCAGATTGTTTTTTCCTTCCCAACTCCCTAGAGATTACTTCTTATCACTTGCATATTTAAATATTTAAATATTCCTTATTCGAAGAGCTGTCCCCACAGCTCTGGTCCTCTGGTCTCCTACTCTGAATCACAGTCCTGCATTTTATTATGATTTTGTGACACTGCTGTAATTTGATATTATTTGATATTTGACTGCTTATCCCATCCAATCATCCCCACAGACCAATAAAGTATCAGCTCACTAAAGCAGACTTCCTCTGCTCGTGCACATCCGGATGACACAGAATCTTAAAGAGTTGCTGGCATTTAAGGAACCAAAGGCATTTTAATTAAATGAATTAAAATAGGAAATGAATGAATATATTTCGTGTGTCTGGCAGAGGCCTCCAGTCTTTAAGTATAGAAAAATACAGATAAGCTGTACAGAAGAGAGAGGCAAACAAATCATTTCTAGTTCATGGAGAAGTATGACCTGCCACCACAGGTCATGTTGTAGATAGAGTCAAGGAGACAGACCAACTTACAGAAAGCCAGGTGTGGGGGGTGGGGGTGGGGTGGAGGAGGAAGTCTGCAAAACCAGAGTGCCTCGAATTTAAAATGCAAGCAATAAGGGGCTGTGGTTTCAACTTTGTCTTCTCTATACATCTGCACCTCATCCACTGGCCTGAGAAAAGGACACCTCAGGGATGTCCAAAGTGTGTGGGTAAGGTATTTTTCAGAACTGAGTTCCCAGCCTGCAAACAGCTCCCTCAAAAGCCAATTCTTGCCTGGATCAGTGTCTGACCTAACATCGTTATGACCTTGTGATCGGTTGAAAACTTTCGAATATATTAACTTGGCAGACTGATTGCTTCCACCAACCAGAGAGCTACAGACACCTTCATATGGCATCTGAGGACCATAGTGAAGTTTTCTCTGCTTCCATGCAACCTGCCTTCCTGAGCTTCCCAGATATGCATTTGAATGATGGCTTGAGTTATTTGAATAATGGCCTTTGTTCTGTTTCTATGAAAACTTCATGGAAGCTTCTACATAGGAACACAGTATTTGAGGTAACCCAAGTCTGTTTTCCCAGGCGGATATCTCTTATAACCTTTGAGAAGAGGGCTGTGTTTTGGGGTTGGAGGACTAGTTGATTGATCATGGTGGAGCTCTGAGTTTTCTCCACCCATGATCATTCATGTTGGATGATGAGAACACACACACACACACACACACATACACATGAACACGCATGCATGCATGTGCAAGAAGCAAGAAGTAGCAGGTGAGAGAGGAAGGAGAAATACACACAGAGGACAAGGCTGGCAGCACATTCCCCTCGTGGGTCACATCTGTCCATCTGCCCAGCCACTGGAAGAGGAATTACAATTACGGAAAGACTCACTCTTTTCAGTGTCAGCAAACACAGCTGTAACCTGTGTCCATGCAGACACAGCTGCAGCGGGGAGATTACTAATCACTAAATTTACCCTTGAGAGATTTTCCTCAGTCACATTTGATTTCCTGGTTCTCTGCGCCTTAGACACTAATATCAAAAGTAATGCTAAAAAGTACAAGACACGGTTTTGGTTTTGGTTTTGGTTTTGTTTTGTTTTGTTTTAACGCACCAAGGGAGTTAAGGTAGATATAGCTGAAACATACCATACGCCAAACAATAAAAACAAAACAGTTTGATTGATTTGGTTGTCATTTAAAAACAATCAAACATTCCCTAGTGAAGCAAACACTAGCATTTACTTAATAACATTTTGCAAAAATCTTTCTGTGTTTGTTGCTGATTTTATTGTAAATCTCTGTTTCTCATTATATTTCGGGAGGTAGGAGAGGACACAGAACAAGATGTGCCAGTTAGACAATAAAGCGACAAACCGTTGATATTCAAAGTCATTTCTAGAAAATACTTGAAAGTCTACAGTCAAAACCACCCTGAGTATGCCTAACCTTGTCCGGCCTCAGGGGCTAACGCAGTCGGCCCTGGTTAGTACTTGGATGGGAGAAAATATATGAAGAACTATTTTTTAACCTCCTATTCATATAGGTGGTTACGAAGCAGGCTAGTATTTGCCTAAAACTCACATAAATTGGTGGATTTTACTTAATCGATGAGTAAAAATGGAAGACTGTCAGTGACTTATTTAGAACGTCTGTTCGTTCCAGAGGAAAGGGCAGAGCATGGTGCAACCCACAGGTTAAAAGTCACCAAAGGAAGCAAGCCTTCAAGAGAAGCAAATGGAAGTCACTGAAGAGGGAGGAAACGCAAGCAAGCGCGACGGCCTCTGCGCATGCGCAGACTTTTCTCACGCTCTTTAGCCCTTGGGGGACCCTAAATACTTTATTAAAGAGGTCTGGGTTCCCAGACGTTGGATCCCAATGAATACTCAACCCAACCCCACCTCTAAATCCCTTCTCCAGGCCTACGGAGGCTTCAGTGGTCTCTCAAAAACACTTCTGTGTGATTTTCCGGGATAAGTGGTCTCATGTTTCTGGGAATGGGAACCAGAAATCCGAAGCACAAACTCATGTGCCTTCAGACTCAGTAATTTATGCTGGGGGTCTGATCCTCATCTTCATAGGCAAGGTAGCCTGCTGTACTCACTAGCACCCTACGAGCCCCCGATTGTCAAAATTCCCACCAGAAACGTCTGTCTTTGGAGGTTTATGGCGTAGCTCTAAAATGCCACCCGGAGAGTGGAGTGTCCCACCAAATTGTTTTAAGTTACAGGAGAGTTTTTAAAACAGAAAAGAAAGCACAAGAATAAAATGGCTGTAATTTCAGGCTCCATTCAATGTTTCTGGAACCCTGAAGAACTTTTTTTTTTTTTCTGTGCACCCTCCTGGCGCTCCAATCAAAGCTTTGATGTTCACTGTTTTAAATATCAATTGAAGATAGTGCTTTTACTTTGAAGAGATGGTTATCAAAGAAGATTAATGTATAGCTTGCAATTAAATAATAATGGGGGAGGGCATGTTTCTCTCTAGTCAAAGGAATTTTAGATTTCTTGAACAACTTAGGATCACCTCTAGTGGTGAGGAACGGCCGGGGTGATATTCCAAGTGAAGCCCCATGCAAGTTTTATCCATTGAGATAGAGACACAGTCTCAAGCCACGTGTTACAGCTTACTACATACGGATATAAGCTAGCTGATCTCCCAGCGGACGGACACTGAATCTTCCTTTGATGGGGTCTGCAACACGGTGGGCTTCTAGAAGAAGCAATCTAAGCTCTGAGTTGGGCTGAGGCTACTCTGGTTTTCTGAGGCAGCGACTTGCTGCCTGGGTGACAGTTGGCTTATCATCATCAGTCAGTTCTGCCTTCCTGTACATTGTGATAATCCAATAATCTGACAATGTGATGACCTGAGCAAGCAAAACCTGAAGTGCTTCATTTAGTCATCGAGAGACTCAAGGGCGATTGGGGAAATAATTCAGTCTGAATGGAGGCAGGGGACCTGGGTTTGATTCCTAGCATCACACGAAAAGCCAGGCATAGTTGGACAGACTTGTAATCCTAGTGCCGTAGAGACAGAGACAGGCAGCCCTTGGCCCTGGCCAGCCAGATTAACCTACTTGGTGAGTTGCTGTCAGTACGTGACCCCAACTCAAAAGGAAAGTGGAAGGATAGACAGCATCTGAGGAATGACGTCTGAATTTGTCCTCTGGCAGAGAGTAAAGGCGCCCAAACACATGCATACACACGTGCACATGTATACACACACACCTCCAGGAGTAGACATCACACACACACACACACACACACACACACACACACGTCCAAGCCAATGCAAATCCATGGGAGCACACACACACACACACACATGCACACCCTTACAAGAGTAAACATCACACACACACACACACACACACACACACACACACACACACACACACAATTGATGATGATTGACTGTGTGTGACATCTCATTCTAGACCCTGTAAATAGGTACAAAGAAAACCAGGGCCTGCTCTGCCTAGGTGCTTCATTGACTGACCTACCCCTCTAACCTTGAACTGGGCATTCTGCATGACTTTTCTCTCAGTCTGAATGTCTGCAGACTGTGCTTCCTAGTTTCATGCCAACTTGTCAGAAGTTATCCCAGAGGAAGAAGCTCAATAAAAAAAAAAAAAAAAAAAAAAAAAAAAAAACGCCCTTAAGGTAGAGGCTGTAGATATGGCCTATTTTTCTTCAGAGACTTCTTCCCTGACATTTAACCCTAGACTGATACCCAAATTAAATGCCACTGTTCAAATTTCTCTAAAAGTTTTTATTTTTTTTCTCAAATGAAATTTATCATAGTTGCTCCCAGTCCCTCACTTTATTCCTTTATTCTCCCACTGGTAGAGTGGGACATTTTCTTAATTAGTGATTGATGGGGGGAGAGTCCAGCCCATTGTGGGTGGTGGCATACCTGGGCTGGTGGTCCTGGGGTTCTTTAAGAAAGCAGGCTGAGCAAGCCATGGTGGGCAAGCCAGTAAGCAGCACCCCTCCCCAGCCTCTGTATCAGCTGCTGCCTCCAGGTTTCTGTCCTGCTTGAGCTCCTGTCTTGGATTCCCTCAAAGGACCTTGATGTGAAAGTCAAATAAAGCCCTTTCTTCCTAAGTTGCTTTAATTGTGGTGTTTCACCCACCGTAGCAACACAAACATTAAACACAGATCTTCCAAATAATTCTGAGACTCGGTCCTGACACACCAGGGTGATGCCTCTCCTACATGAGAAGGCTGCAGGTATGTACCAGTATTTGTGAACCCAGTTTATAGAAGGCCATCTAAACCTTCCTTCAGCCTATGGCGTTAGTGCATCATCATGGGAAAGCAGACACTTTCACCAAATTCTCAAGTGACTCAGAAACTACTAATACTTTGACCTTCTCTTGCTTGCTATGTGTGGGGTTTTGAATGTGTTTAATCCATGGAGTGGCACTATAGGGAGGTGTGGCTAGATTTAGCCTTGTTAGAGGAGGTGTGTCACTGTGGGCATGGATTTTGAGACCCTCCTCCTAGTCACATGGAAATTAGTCTCTCCTAGCTGCCTTTGAGGAAAGATATAGAACTCTCAGCTCCTCCTGCACCATGCCTGCCTGGATGCTGCCATGCTCCTGCCTTGATGATGATGGACTGAACCTCTGAACTTGTAAGTAAACCCCAATTAAATGTCCTTTACAAGAGTTACCATGGTCATGGTGTCTGTTCACAGCAGTAAAACCCTGATTTTATGTATTAGCCCCAGGAGAATCAAGAGCATTGTCAAATCATCTCTGCTTTGTGGTTCAGAAAGAGACTTTTCAAGGAGAAAAGCTGAGTGAGAAAAAGGGGATGGGACCTTTGAAAGTAGCAAGAGTGAGATGCCTCAGTACTTAAAGGCACCTGCCTTAGAGCCTAAAATCCTGAGTTCAAGGCTTAGAACACACATGATGGAAGGAGAAAACCAATCCTTAGAAGCTGTCCTCTGACCTTTGCAGAGGGGGCTATGGAACATGTACCCTCTTCTCCACACAAGAAAAGGGATTCATTCTACATCCATTTCCAAGAAGCTGATGAAGCAAGTCAGGCTCATACTTTCTGTTTTCTCATTTCTTAGGCAAAAGAAATCAGGACCTTCACTTCAACTCGTGTTTTTTCTTTTAAATGTTCTTGCCTTCTAAAATTGGTAGATCCAATACTGAGAGAAGAAAGACCTGCCAAACATGCACTTATAATCCAGGCACTCAGGAGGCTGAGGCTACCCTGGGTTGCAGGGGGCGTTGCTATCTGGAACACAAAACCAAACAAAGAAACCACCTGGATTTCAGCAGAAGAACTCAACTGACCATTCAAGGGCACACATCCAAGTTTTGAGAAAATTGAGCTAATCTACTTAGTAATCTTGCAGAAGGCTCATCATAAAATTGATCATCCATTCATCCATCCACACATCCACCTGTTCACCCATCCATCTGTTAATCCACCCCACTACCAACTCACCTATCCTTTGTTTTTTCACCCACCCACCCATCTTCATATCCACCCATCTACTCACCCACTCATCCATCCACCAGCCACCTATGTATCCATGCACCCACCTACCCATCCATCCATCTACCCACCTACCCACCCATTCACCAACCTACCCATCCATCTACTCACCCATTCTCCCCCCCACCAATTTATCACCCATAATCCATGCACCCACCTCTTTAACTGCCTATTCACCCACCCATCAACCCATTCGTCCATTTATCTACCTACCTACCCATCTAACAATCAAAAAGAAAGAAAGGAAGAAAGAAAGAAAAGAAGGAAGAAAGTAAGGAAGGAAAAAAGAAAAAGAAAAAGGAAAAGCAATGGGATAATACAGAAATAAAGTAATGGATTGGATGCAACCATGATAAATTTTATATGAGGAAGAAAAAAAACTTTCAGAGGAGTTTGAACAGTTGCATTTTATTTGGGTAACAGTCTGGGGTTGAAGGCCAAGGAAGAATTCTGAATGAAAGTGGGTCAGTGAATACCAAGGAGCTGAGTAGGCAGAAGACAGCAGAATGGCGGTCAACAAGGTGGTTAAGAAGGGTAGTCTTGCCCACGCCACGAAACAGGAAGAACCATGATCAGAAATGTGAAGGAAGCCAGAGATGACATTGGGGCCTGGGGGAGAGGGGTGGCTGAGGAATGAAATCACTCAAGGCAATGCTAAAGACTCTCATGTGCCCAGAGTCTCGAATTTGTAATTTGTAAGGGCTACCTGTGGTTTCTATGGGGCAGAATACACCAGAGGAGGAAGAGGCTGAATTTACAACAGAATAATCCAGGGAAAGCACCCAGCCTTCCAGGGTTCCTCCAGAGATGGATCTGTGTGTTGTTCTTGTGGGATTCCACCTGCCACGGTTGCAGTTTTGAGCTGATGACTTGCATTAGCTCTACCCTTGTAGAGGTCTAGGCTTCCTTCCCTTTAGGCCAACTCAAACTCTACAGCAAGGATTGACATGTAAGATGAGCAAATAGCCCTGACTGCGTGCCTCAAGCTACTACTCAAGTTCACGCTTAGTCCTTTTGCAGTCTTTTTTTTTTTTTTTTTTTTTTTTTTTTTTTTCCGAGCTGGGGACCGAACCCAGGGCCTTGCGCCTCCTAGGCAAGCGCTCTACCACTGAGCTAAATCCCCAACCCTCACGCTTAGTCCTAACCCATCATACTTAAGAAGGTAAACATATTGGGGACAGGTAATTACATTAAAAAATGGGCCTTAATCCACCATGACCCGTGCCTGTAGAAGACTCAGCTCCGAGTGGTAAAACTATTGAGCTAAGCTATCATAGGGGCATCATAGGATGGGAGTGCCATTCTCCATCAACCATCCCACCATCCAACAGTGAGCAAACAGAACAAGCATGAAAACTGAGGGCAGGGACAGAAGATGATAGAAGGGACAGAAATTCCATCCAGAAGGAAGAGCTGTGGAAGAGGAGAAAGAGAGCTGTCTACAAACCACAGCGAAGATGTTGTAAGAAAGCAACCACAGGATACCTTGATCGCTGGCTTTTAGCTTCAAACAAACTTTTTTTTATTAAAGCCAGAATGTTTTCTGTTGTCATAGCATCGCTAGGAAACCAACACGAGGTGGATTAAGGAAAAAAATCTTACTCCAAACCACATCCAGGGATGCATCATAGGAAATGTGCTCCCTCAATGAACTTAAAATGTGCTTATTCCTCAGCAGAAATGTCGATAAAGGAGAGGTTAATGTATCCGAGAGACTTTGGGGGGTAAGGGCTAGGGTAAGAGTCAAAAGAGTTCAAGGGAATGTGCTCACGATATAAAGCAAACCTAGCTGTCCTTCGGTGGAACCCCAGGCCTCTGACAGCAGGCGGTGTACTGTCAACATGGCGGGGGCTCCTAGACACAGGAGGTTGCGCCTGTCCCACCTAGCCCATCGAAAGCAGCTACGACCAGTGTTTCAAAAGCCTGACTACCTTACATAGCGGAGGGCTGCAAGATTTCCTCTACTCTAATTCTCTTTTAGTTCTATTCACCAAGCACGCACCATTCATACATCCCCTGGTCTGCCCCATAAAAAAAAAAAAAATCTAGAATGCAACAATAATTTTAGGACAGGGTACAGGATCTCAAGAGATTTGGGCTAGAGCACAGGACTATGTGAGTTTCATTGTTCATCTCGGGTTGAACCACTGGTCCACACTGTCTTGACTCCCACACGACCCGGTGTCTCTTTCTTGCCCACACTTTGAGCTATGGAAACACAGTTTCATTTTCCAGTATCTTATTGCTAAGTGCCTTCTTTCTCTTTGAGGTCTCTTTCGCTTTGTCTTCTCATGAAAGCACAGCAGGCACAGTCTACTTTATTGTAGAACGAGACTCCCTATTGTAAACATTCCCTTAAAGTTAAAAACTGCTCTTTTCTTTTCTAACGATGATGAGAGATGTATTTTGCTGTTCTGCCTAAAATATCAAAACCACTCAGCTGGTGCCTCCTCAATGCAAACACCTTGTTGACCCCCCTCTCTATTTCCATTCTCCCAGGGACTGCCCTGTAACCCGCTACCCTCTGATCCCCCCTCCCCCCTCTGCCCCTCCCTGTCCTTTGTCTCCATTAGAAACTCACATGCAAACCACAAAGACACTTTGCTCAGTGCATGGGCACATATTTCGTCCTTGCCTTTTTGAAATGTATCTCACGATGGTTATGCTGTGGGTTTGCTATGTTGCCAATGACGACCTTGAACTTCTGATCCTCCTGCCTCAACCTCCCCAGCACTGAAATTATGAGTGTGATGCTATGTGTGCTTTACCCAAGGCTTGCTGCATGCTGAGCAAGGAGTCTACCACATGAGCTTCATCCTCAGTCCCAGTATATATGGGCAATTCTTTTGCTTTGAGTTACTGGCTAAAACTGGCTTCTTCTGACTTGGTTGTTTTGCAAATATAGAGAGGACTGAATATTAAGTGTGAATATGATCATGACCAGAGACCTAGACAGTCTATATACATGTTTCAGAGATGTATGATGTATTTACAGTTTCATGGTTTTTTAATTTGGCTTGAAGTAAACCTACAGGAAGATGAAAGGTTTGATAGCATCTGTATTTTATTTTATTTTATTTTATTTCATTTTATTTTGCATAGCCTATTGCTTGGGACCCTAGAAATTATAGAGGAGTAGGGTTGAAAAGAAACAGTGAGGGAAGACAGACTCCACGTGGGTTTCTTACGGAAAAAAATAGTTACCTGGCAAAGCCTACACCTCTGCTGACGCCATTGGCATCTCTCAGGATTCTGGTGGATATCACGTGTCCAAAGGGCTTTAGCATGTTCTCCAGCTCCTGCTCATCCATGGAGATGGGGAGGTTTGAGATGTATAGGTTCGTAGGGTCTTGCTCTTGTTGCTAGGGGAAGGAAAAGAAACAAATGCAGTGAGATCTATGGACAAGCACTGCACTTAAATTGCAAACTAGAGTTTAGCATCCTCCTCCCTTCTCATTGAGGAGGCACCAATGCATCCCAGGTTGGCCCCAAATGCCTGAGACAGGTCAGGGTGACTGTCCTGGTTAGGGTTACTGTTGATGTGATGAAACATCATGACCAAAGCATCTTGGAGAGGAGTTTATTTTCGCTTACACTTCCTGGTAACATCACTGTAAGAGATCAGGACAGGAACCGGAAGGCAGGAGCCGATGCAGACTTTATATAAGTGTAGTGCTTTCTGGCTTGCTTCCCATGGCTTGCCCAGCCTGCTTTCTTATAGAACCCAGGACCACAAGCCAAGGCACAGAGCCACCCACAATGGGCCAGGCCCTTCCCTATCCATTGCTAATTAAGAAAATGCCCTACAGGTTTACCGACAGCCCAAGCTAATGGAGGCATTGTCTCTATTGAGGCTGTTCCTCTGTGACTCTAGCTAGTGTGTAGTTGACATAAAAGTAGCCTGCCCAGTGGCTTAGCCCTCATGACCCTCCTCTTCCAACCTCTCAAGTGCTGGGAGGATGGGTGTGCATCACCATATCTGGCCACTCCCATCCTATGCAGAACATTTCCCATAAAAACACAATGTCATCAACGAAACCCAAGCTCTCTGTCTACCCTTCCCTGTAAAATACACACAAGCTTATATTGCAGTTGAGCTCAGGTGAGCACATGTAAACTGATGCTTTATTCATGAGGCATCCAGCCACGGCACCTCAAATCTCAGAAAGCAGGCACGGAACCCTGCAACCTCATATTTGCCATCTTTGTCAAGTGCTTTCGATGTGCTAAGCGTGGCTTTTGCAGACCGGGCTGTGACAGCAACAATTGCATGGATTTGTCTCTCCTCACAGCTTCATGGGCAGGAGTCTCATTGTTACTATAGACCTTGGCTATCCTGTTCACCTTCTCGCCTGAAGGAGACACTTTGTAGCTTCTCTTGGAGTGTAGCTTCATATGGCTGGCGTCGCTACACTTGTACTTTGAGGTTAGCAGTACTTAACTAACAGCTCCTGAGCAAGCACTGCATAGGTGCAACAGAAGATCTTAACAGAGACTGCCCCTGGCTGTTTGCAGCATGTATGACGTAGATCCACGAGGCAAAAGACACATTTGCAACCACAGTGGGACAGAGGAGGGCAGGACAAGAGTTTACTCTGTATTTGGAATGTGGGCAGTACACAATTAGCATTGCAAATTATTTCTGGAATTTTCTACTTACTAGTTTCAAATTGGGGTTTACTACTGGCTAATTAAAGTCCCGGAAGGCCAGCTAGTCACTGGATGGCACTTCCACTAGCCGCTGTTCTTACTGTACCACTCCAAGCGCACCAGTCTGACCACTAATGCTGCATTTGTTAAGCCATCGTTCTCGGTACTTACGATGCATTTTTCATTCATTATTCCTACACAATATAGTTCTCATTCTGTAGAGGGCGCACTCAATCGCTAACTGTCCATTTGATACAACCGGCAAGTGCGAGAGGCAGGGCAGAGCCTCTAGACCACAAGCCTTGTTGCTTTTGACGCTGCCTCCCAGTAGACCAGTGGGAGCCATGATGTGACCCAGAATTCAGTATCCACATTACCTGAAGTCAGGTGTGGGGTGCACACCTCTCATCCCAGAACTTAGGAGATAGGGACATGAGAGTTAGGAGTTCCCAGCTAGCCTCAGCTACACAGTAATTCTGAAGGTCATCTGGGCATCATTGGAGTCTCTCCCAACATAAATAAAATTTTTCTAAGTGTCACCTGAAACTGGTTAGAAATACGAATTCTCAGGGTCACCTTGAGATACTAATCATGAACTCCAAGCACAAGCTAATTTTGACAAGCCCTTCTTTTTTTTTTTTTTTTTTTTGGAGCTGGGGACTGAACCCAGGGCCTTGTGCTTGCTAGGCAAGCGCTCTACCACTGAGCTAAATCCCCAACCCCTTGACAAGCCCTTCAAATGATTCTCATAATGGCATCAATTTGAGAGTTGCCGTCTCAGACCAAGCAGGAATACTTATATGTTAATGAGCTCATTATGCCCAATATTTCATTGAGGGGTCACAATGCTTATGGAAGCTTTGTTTAGTAGCATAGGAAAGAAAACCACAACTGCTAGCATTCTCTGTATGTGTGAACATTTTATAATTCATATGTGGATTTATAAATGGAAACATAGTTACATGTATGTTGAAACAGTTGTATTGTCAGAAGCAAACCATGGTCAGAATGTCATGATTAATCACAAATATCAAAATAAGTTAGACATTTAATTGAAACACTATAATTTAGGCAAAATCCCCTCTGCCACCACCACCACTAACAACAACAACACAAAACGTAGTTTCTGGAGTAAACAAGATTAAACTGTCAAAAGAAATCCAGAAATCTTCAAGAATAAGTAGAAGTATGGTTTTAAAAATAGTGAAGAGACTATAAAAATGAAATTCCAAATATTTTATTTTGCATTATTATTAACACCTTATGCAGATAGGTGTAGCTGTTTTTTTGTGACTTTGTGGGTCCTTCCTTCCAATCTTCTCCATCCCTTTTCTTCTCCCCTTTCAAGACCCTAACTCTGGATAAGAGAGTAAAAGGGATAGAGGTGGGTGGTGGTTTCAATAGGATTGGTCCCCATAGACTCATGTTTTTGAAAGTTTGACTTTCAGGAGGTGTGGTCTTGTTGGAGTAGGTGTGGCCTTGTTGGAGTAGGTATGGTCTTGTTGGAGTGGGTGTGGCCTTGTTGGATGGGTGTGGCCTTGTTGGAGTGGGTGTGGCCTTGTTGGAGTGTGGTGTGGCCTTGTTGGAGTGGGTGTGGCCTTGTTGGAGTGGGTGTGCCTTGTTGGAGTGGGTGTGCCTTGTTGGAGTGGGTGTGGCCTTGTTAGAATGGGTGGCCTTGTTGGAGGAAGGGTGTCACTGTGGAGACTGGCTTTGAAGTCTTATATATGCTTAAGTTCTCACCAGTACAGAAGACAGTCCCATCATTGTTACCTGCAGATGGAGATGTAGAACTCTTGGCTCCTCCAGCACCATGCCTGCCTGGATGCTGCCACGCTTTCTGTCTTGATAATGGACTGAACCTCTGAACCTGTAAGCCAGCCCCAACTAAATATTTTCCTTGGTAAGAAATGACATGGTCTCCTCGCAACAATGAAACCTTAACTACGACAAGGGGAAAGGGGCCAGGTGGGGAGGACAATGCTATTGTTAGACCACTTTCTGCAGGTTATGGGCCTCAGTTTTCTCACAGCAAGTTTGATCTTCGATATCACTATAGCTAATTTCTTTTTCTTCTTGTTCCTTCCTTGCGCAAGACGATTTACAAACTGAGATCAACAACAACCAACAACCGCCACTAACAACCAACAACAGCCAACAGCAGCCAGCCACTAACTCACTCTGCCTCTTGACATTTATATAGTCGCTCTGAAAAGTCCCCAGAATTCCAAACACCACGCAATCACAGAAACGATCCGCGGCTGCCAAAATCCCACTCCTGCTACAGCAGAGGAAATCACACTGAGCTGCTGTGGACGATCTGATGCAGACCCATATCCCATACCTGGGATTAAAGTGAAAACAGTGTCCTATGTCCTGAGCTTTCTTTTTTAAAGAAACTAAAATTCTCACTTCAGATAGCAGTCTCTTCTAGAGACCCTGGGTTCAGTTCTCAGCACACACAAAATAACTCACAACTATCTGTAACCCCAGTTCTAGAGGATCTCATTTCCTCTTCTGTGCTTGTGCACATGTGATGGTACACATACATACATGCACATGTGGTACACATACACACATGCCCATGTGTTACATATACACACATGCAAATGTGGTACACATATATACATGCACATGTGGCACAATGTATGCATGCAGGAAATATACTCATACTCATAAAATTTAGAAATCAATGCAATATCTAAAGAAATCTGCAAGTGAGCTTGTTATTCAAACATCAATTATTTTTTAAACATTTTTATTACCAGGAAAATAGCAAGAATGAACACATCTCTTTGGAAAGAGGCATGGCTTTAACATTTGGGAATAGTGCTTATGTAAAGCCTTGTTTCATTTCCTATTCTCCCTCCCTCCCTTCCTCTCCCTTCTTCTCTCTCTCTCTCTCTCTCTCTCTCTCACACACACAAATGAACACACACATACACACATGCATAAACACACATAAACAAACACACACAAAATATACTATCACCAGCAAATGTCAAATGATATGATCAGAATAAGAAAATGAGATTTTTTTTTTAATTTTTCTATTAACTGGCTGAAGCTCTCTCTCTCTCTCTCTCTCTCTCTCTCTCTCTCTCTCTCTGTGCCCCTTTTCCTGATACTTCAGATACATAATAATGAGCCTCGTGCACATAAAACCTTCAACTTTTATAGCATTTTACTATCCATCACTTAATTTTAATCTTCCCACCATAACTGTAAAGGTATTTTGGCAAATATCACCATTTGTATTGGATAATGAGGAAAGAGAGCCATGAAAGATTCATCACCCTGCCCAAGGACAATCTGATAATTAGTGACAGAGTTAGAATTAGACTTAGAACCAGCTCAATGCATTTTCAGCCAGCTCCGTGCTCCCCAAGTTTCCATCATTTGCATATCAGCTCTCAGATTACTATTATTATTTTTGCCTGCCATGTACAATTTATTTAAAAAATTTAAATTAGTTTCTCTCAATCTAATCTTTAAATCTTTAGCACTTAAATAAACTAATTTTTAAAACACCACACATGTTATGAGGCTACCAGAAGAGCCAGGGTCTCCTGCCATAAAAAAAAAAAAAAAAAAAAGTTACTCTCAGAACAATGGCCAGATTAAGGAACTAATGGTATTTGTTTGTGGAAGGCTTTGACATTCCTAGTTGACCCTGATTTAAAGGGGATTCTGAAGGAGGAGATGTGAGAGGTACCTTAACATATCTGTGTGGGACTGGGAAGAATCAGTTCTTACAAAGAACTTAAAAAGGAAACAATGTTGTTTTAATGCATTGGGGGAGGATGATGGCTAAAGAGAAACCCCAGGTGTTCACTCTGGAAGCCATCAAGCTCCCTTGAGACAGGGTTTCTGGTTGGCCTGGATCTTGCCAATTAGGCTAGACTGGAGAGTCCCAGATAGACACCTGTCTCCTCCCCAGGGCTGGGAGCAAAGCATCGAATACTGAGCCTCCCATTTTTACCTATGTTATGGTTTGAATGAGAGTATCCCTCCCCTCCATAGGCTGGTATGTTCGTCTACTGGGTCCACAGGTGACGGAACTGTTTGTGAGGGATTAGGAGTTGCGGTCATGTTAGAGGAGATAAGTCATTAGGGCAGGCTTTAAAAGGCTTGCACCATCCTTTTAGCCCGTTTCCTGCCTGATGGCGGTTGTCTGAAGATGCAAGCTCTCAGCTACTCTCCAGCACCATGCCTGCCTGCCTGCTGTCATGCACTCCACCGTGATGGACATGGATTCGAGTTCTCTGAAACTGTGCACCCCAGATAAATGCTTTCCTTTATAAGTTGCCTCGGTGGTGGCATATTACCACAGCAGTAGTAAAGTAATTCGAACACACGGGGCTTGGTGGGGAATCAGACTCAGGCCATCGCACTTGCATGGCAAGCACTTTACCAGCCGACCTCTCTCCCCTCCTAGGAACAACATAGTTTTCTACGGAAAATACATGGATGAATACATGCTCAACCACTTAGGAGTCTCTGTGCTTGTACGGACCTTACCAGTGGATGGACCACAGCCCACAGCAGGCTCAGGATATGGTTGGCACTGACTCTTCCCTCTGCACTCCTTTGCCCTTGGTGAAACTGAATAACCCAAGAGACCTCCATCACTGCCCCAGAAGATGCTAGGGCTTTTCTCATTTTCTCTGGCTGGTTAATCCCAACTCAAATTCCTGTCTGAACTCCCTAAGTGTACAGCACGCTACAGCCCACTCAACAATACACTGTGAACACCCAGAAGATAGTCCACAGGGGACTGCCTACTAAGCTATTTTCCGAATCTAAATTCAAACAGCAAGGCCAGCTCCTTAATTGGTATGCGCAGGAACAGTAGAGCACTCGATGGGGTCATTCCTTAATTTGTATTCACAGAGAGTAATACGGCTTTGGGGCAGTGATATTCATTAAATAATTCCAGCTCTTGAAATGCAGTGTTAGTCTTGAATATATTGGCTGACCACGGAATTTAAGTTCCTCGTGGAATGAACTTTAAAATACTACACACCCTATATTTCCACTTACAATTTTGTTTACACACCACACTTACCTTAAATAGTCATCTGGGAGAAGGCTGTCTGGTGTAATAAACCAAATGAGTCCTTTTAACTGTTTAGAAGAATTTCACCTGTGACAGTCCCAGTCTAAAAGGATATTAAATTTTTCCTTGAATCGTTTGTTCCGTTTGCTTGCCTCTTTATTTTGAGACAGGGTCTTCATTGCCCCAACCTGGTCTGGAGCTCACTGTGTGCGTAAGCAACACTTAGTCTTTCTGTCTTGGGTCCCGAGTGCCAGGATGCCAGGCGTGAGTCTGCATTGGGCTACCTGTTGGGGACTGCAGGCCTCGCATAACACTTGGCAAGCTACTTACCCATCCTCTGGCCTAATTGTTTCCGAAGAGGCAGCTTCAGAATGAATCCCAGGGGCAGCTAATTCATCTGACTTTGTCATTTAACACACAGAGAAAATGAAGATTAAGGGGTTGGTGTGGTTGTCTCGAGGTCACCCAACGGATTTGAAATGAGCTGGAGACAAACTAGGTAAGGTCCAGTCCTTTTACCCTTGATCCAGGGACCTTACCTACTCATAATGGGGAGTAACATTTCCACTTAACATTCGGGGACTGGAAACTACGTGGCTGCATGGAATCACACAAATTAGTATCTCTGAGTTGTTTGATTCCTTTTCAATTGAGTTTAGAGTTCCCAGGTTTGGCTGGCGTCATTCCTCCTGTCCTCACAATCGCTGAAGGGGCACTATCCAGCTGCCATGTACCTAAGTGTTTGGTCACCATTAGTACCTCCTCTGTTCTGGCCTGGATGGACACTGCTTTACCTGAACAGGAATTTCTTGATATATCACCTAGTTGCATTAATCTTGTTTATGAAAAATTTAGAAAAGTAGTTTCCCTGTTGTTAATGTGAATAGAAACGTCATTTTGTCCAAGAATACACCCCCCCCCGAAATGAGTTCCTCCTTTTCCTTCCCCCCAAGGTGTTTGTGTACATAAACTGTCCAAATGGGGTAGATTCATTTCACATTTGCCCCTTTGTAGTTAGTGTAGTGGAGGAAGGCTGGAGCATTTAAGTGAGTAAAAGGGGTGCTCACGTCGAGAGGGGATGTTGCCCACATCTAGGTCAAGCTGCTAGGGAGGTAGTTAGGCCTCGGTAGACCTGGAGGCCGCTGAGCCATGGAACGGTCTCCCATAATCAGTACCTTGTAAGACTGGGAACAGAAGCTTCAGGATTGTAATTAGCAGTCCAGAGAATGAGACCTGAGTCATGTCTCTGGCCCTGGGTAGAGACAGAACATTCTGAACTTCCCAGAAGGTCATAAGATTACGATATGGCCAGAGGCTTTCTGGTAAAGAACAAAGACACCCTACGCCACCAGGCCTCAAGAGTCGGTCTAAAGTGGGCCTGCCAATCACCGGGCAGGAAAATACCCGTAAGAAATGGAATAAGCACACCTAATGCACAGACTGAACAGTGGTCTGCCCTTGAAACGTTTTACACCTGCCAGTGTCACTTTAGCAGGGACAGTGACTCAAATGAGCTCAGCCTGTGGAGAGACATGCTAACTGCAGCAACGATCCAAAGGAGCCAATAGTGGGAACCCACTACAATGGTCGTCAACTGAAAATGACTGAAGCAAATGGGTTTACCCACCGTGGCATGATAGTCGGTCAGACCAGGAATGGAAGTCTGTCATTTGAGACAACTTGGAGATTATGTCCAGTGGAATAAGCCAGGTACAGCAAGGCAAGCATTACACAAAATCATGTAGATAGGGGACGTGTGATAGTTTGTTTCCAGTAAGATGGCTCAGCAGATAATGATGCTTCCTGCTGAACCTGACGACCCCAGTTCAATCCTTGGGGGTCACATGGTCAAAAAAAACCAGACTCCTTAAGCAATGTCCTCTGACCAGCAATGCAAGTGCTTTGTATGGCTTCATCTACACGCTCACGTTTAAAGCAACTTTCAAAAGAAGTTGAGAGTCAAATGGGAGTTACTCGATGCTGGGGAGAATAGATGACGGAGGGAATGTGGAAGATTGGTTTACAGGCACCACAGTACATAGGCACAAGTAAACAGTACACAGTATACACGAGGGAGAAATCCTTCTGGCCTTTGGCCCAGGATGTCAACCTCAGATAATGAGTAATATAGTGCACATTTCAAAAAGCTAGAAGAAAACACACTGGCAGTTGCCACCACCATCATCAATGTAAGTATCTGCAGAAAAATGCATTTAATGTAGTCTGAGTGTCGTACAATGTATAAAGGAAGGGAATGACCTCAGTCTGTGGGTGAGGCTTGAGCAAGAACGACTTCCCCCGAATGAAAGTGAATGCGGTCCTCTAAGAAAGGGGGGCCATGCGGTGCTTGAAGTATTTCAGATTTAATCCAAGCACAGCATCCGTGCATGGTGATGCAGCCTCTGGTCCAGTTGGAAGGTTTTAGTTCTGGAGAATCCAGAGCAGACTTGGAACTCCGCGAGCCAAGAGCCTGGGTGGCTTTTGTTTTGCTTCTTCTGGATGGTCGTGAGTCGAGATGCATGTGACCAAGCGAGCAAACCTCTGAGTGTGTGTGTGGTGTCCAGAAGCAGCCAAGTGTTTGTGTTCCTTCTTGCTTTTCCTGGACTCCTGCCGAGTGTCCCGCTTGACCCCGAGTTCAGAATCATCAGCCCCCAGCTCTGGAGGGTGCCTTGCCTTGTGAGAATCTGCCAGACTTTCTCCGTACGATATAGAAATCTCTTAATGGTCCCCTTACAATATACTCTGATGCCACAGAGACCATGAATGGCTTTGCTCTGACAATACTGGTACCCATAAGCAAAACCAGGGAACAAAGCTACAGAAAGCAACCCAGTACTGTGAACAGAGTCCATATTTTCTTGGTCGTTTTCCTACTCTGAGAAGGTTCTAGGGAATCTATATGGTTTGGCTGCTGGAACGAAAAGGCGTCATCTGATTCGTTAAGCATTACTTCAAATAAGTGAGGTATTGCAGATCGTGTACATATATTGCCATTAGTTATGGTATTCTTTTATTAATCCCATTAAGGAGAAGAAGAAAAGGAAAAGAGGGAAAAAAGGAGAAAAAGAGAAGGATGAGGAAGAGGAGGAGCAGTAGATGACGATTAGGAGGGAGAAGGAGGAAGAAGGAAGAGGAGGAGGAGGAGGAACAGGAAGCAGGAAGCAGAAGAGCTGGCACAGTGCTGCACACCATTAATCAGAGGCAGGTGAATCTCTGAGTTTGAGGGTAGCCCACTCTACAGAAGGAGTTCCAAGACAGAAAGGAACTGTCTTTTCCAAGACAGAGAGAAACCCTGTCTCAAAAAACAACAACAAGCAGGCAAACGAACAAAAATAATCATCTACCTAGAATACCCTGTCACCAGGACGAGGCCCAGCTATACATTTAGTCTGCACACAGAGCTATGTTACTGAGGTAGAATCCATTCAGGACATGAAATTCCTCTCATAAACAACCAGCCTCACTCCAATCTATGCAGACAACAGACTCAGAGCACAGCATAAGTGATGCCGGAGTCATGAAAGTCTGCAAAATTGTGGTCAGCTGATAAAATGCAAGCCCTTCTAGTCAATTTGAGTTTGTGCTATGCTATGGGTAAAGGGTGGATAGATTTACTCACAGGGTATATTTTCTACATATACAGTTATGTCAGTCTTCTTATCTAACCCAGTACCAAGTGCGGCGAATACAGACCAACGAAAGAAGCAAACCACTAAATAGGAATAACTTTCTCGCTATTTCATGAGAAAGACACTGAGACTAACCATCGCCACGTGGGATTAATGCTAACATCATTTTACATAAATTATTTGCTTTTAGCATTATAATCGTTTCAGGGGCATTATCTAGCAATGTGCCGAGAACTATACTCTAAAGCTATTTAAATTCATTATACTTTTATGGCTTTAAAAAAAACCCTTGGTAGAGTCTATTCACATCCCCATTTTACATGTGAGAAAGCACAGGTTATGAGAAGCTCTCTGCAGCTGCCTGGGCTCACACAGCTGTTGTGAAACCCATCCAGAAGTGAATCCAACGGATTCCATACAGATGCTGTAGACAACACTGTGTTTAATGGCCGAGTCACAACTTTTTAAAAGATTAAAATAAGGAATATATGGCCGGCTGGCTTCCTGTAGAGTTTCCCTGAGGAATAAGCTACTTAGCAAGCTACTTCACCTTCTTAAGAATAAACGTCGTAATGATACTGGAGAAACGAGTGGGCAGAGGGAAACTGAGGTTAAGCCTTATTATTAAGACGAGAACTGTGACATTTTCCCAACACGGAGGAAAATAAAACTAACTTTCTTCTAACCTCTACTTCAAGAGGATTATACCAACAAAAGCTACCTTCGACATGTGGAAAGCGGAGAACTCAGCTGTGTACAAACGCGCTGTTGTCTTGCTGGTTTTGCTCGAGCCTGCTTTTGCTTCTAAGCTAGCCCTGCCAATTTCACAGAAAACTGAGTCTGTGAGGCCACGTGCATGTCGCTGGAGAGGAAACAGTCAGGAACAGGTTGGCACTTCAAAACTAGTTAAGCTGCACATTAAACTCTGTCAATCCAGGTGGAGAGGGGGCAGTATACCCAGGTCAATGCAATCCAAATTTTCCAAGGAGAACCAGAAAAGCTTGTTAAATTTGGTAGCCTATGTCCTTTAACAGGAAGCTGGAGAAAATGTGCTGAGAGGTGTGGTAAGTGTGCATGTAAGCGAGTCTGTGTGTGTAAACATGTGTATGGGTGTGTGTGTGTGAATATATGTACGAATATGTGTGTGTATGTGAGTGTATGTGTGTTTATGTGTGGATGCGTGTATGTGTGTGAGTATATAGGTGTGAGTTTCTGTATGTGTGTGAATATGTTGTATGTGTGAATGTGTATGTGTATGTGTTTCTGCATGTGTGTATGAATATGTATAGTGTGTTTGTGTATGTGTGAGTATATGTGTGTAAGTTTATGTATGTGTGTATATGAGTGTATTTGTGTGTGTGAGAATATGTGTATGTGTGTGTGTTTGTGTTTGTGTGTGAATATGTGCATGTGTGTATGTATGTGTGTATGCATGTGTGAGTTTGTATATGTGCGGGAATGTGTTTGACCTTATGTATATGTGTGTACGTGTGTGTATGGATGTATATATGTATTTGTGTATATGTGAGAATATGTACGGGGTGTGAATTTGTGTATGTGTGTGTGAATATGTATATATATGAATATGTATATGTGACTGTATGCATATATGTATTTGTGCATATGTGTGTGATCCTGTGTACGCGTGAGAACATGCATATAGGGGTATGCCTTGCACAATGGGAACTGACTTATCAATAGGTACTACACTGTGAGGACCAAGGTTCTTGCCTTCTCCCTGCCTCATACTAGCATACGGACCTTTTTTGAGAACAGTTGGAGGGAGGGTTGCTGAAGATCAAATGGGACAAACGACTTGTCTTTCCTAAAGACTGTCTCGTATCATCATTGCTGGTCTGTACCTGGTACTTGTATTATTGTTAATTTCCTTAAAATGTACCAGTGGGAGCAAGGGAAGTCCAGTGGGAGCGAGGGAGGTCCAGTGGGAGCGAGGGAGGTCCAGTGGGAGCGAGGGAGGTCCAGTGGGAGCGAGGGAGGTCCAGTGGGAGCGAGGGAGGTCCAACTCTTCATGTGGCTCGGTAATGGACAGATGGCTTTGTGAACAGTGCGTGCGGTCACTGCAGAAGATAGAGACCTCAGTGCAGGGGGCAGGTTATGAAGGAATTTATGATGGGATTTTAATTACAATGTGGTGCTGTGTACCAGCTAACACAAGAGTGCAACCAGGAAGGTAGAAATTTGCCCTTGGGACTTTTCCAGCTGATAATTTGGAATTCTGTTTCCCTTGGTGATCAGGTAGCCAGAGACAATGTGGAAATCATGTCTTGGCTCTACCACGGGCATGAAGATTAAACCCCTCAGATGTGGAAACGCTTAAGACAGCTGCATGGGTCAGTTCAGTCATCTACATAACAGCTCGAGCAGCCCTGACTCCCTCAAGGTGACCTGCCAATAGGTCATCTCCCAGAACTCGGTCAGCATGGCAGGAGGTGAGCACACAGTGGTGTGGTACCCGGGGTTAGCCAGTCCTGTGCTGTTAGCTCTACTGTTTCACTTCTCAGAGAACTTCTTGAACCATAAAGGGAAACAATACCTTCAACTTCTGAGAGTTAGTGTGGAATGCAATACAGGGTGCACTGAGGTACACAGGAGAAGTCCAGTAACTCATTAACATTCCTGTAATTATCATCAATCAGAACTCAGGGCATTACAAAAAGACCACTCCCAACAGGATACAAGCCCATTCATAACCGAACAATTACCGCTACTCAGGACACGACTCGTGGTATTCTTCCGGTTACAACGTTGCTGGATATTATATTCAATTAGGCAGAGATCTCCATGTTTAAATTGATCATGAGATCTTTAAAATGTGGCCACTGTATCGGCCCCCGAAATCTAGAAATATATTACTGGGTACAAAACACAACCCCGCTCCTATGATTTCTGAGCTGAAAAGATTAACGATCTATTACTGAGCTCATTAATCAAAACTGTGTGGCTTTTTTTTCTAAGGAGCAATTTTGCTGTTCGAGTCAATTAGCCCAACGAAGCTTTCACACCAAAGAAGCCGCAATGCTATTCAGACTTCCCAGGGAGTATCTTAGAGTATAAAATAAATGCTGTTATTCAGAGGATACAAAATTGCTAAGCCTCTTACGTCCATACAGCTGGGGACCCGTGGTACATCAAATGCTGGGACTCATTAAGAGTCTTTCCCCCACCCGTCACCAGGGCCATTGGCGTGCTTAGCACAAGGAAAGTGGATGAGGTGCTCCCACGTGCTCCCTGCTTTCCTGCTCTACTCCGGCGCCTCAGTGAGGCAGAGACATGGTACCCAGTTTGTGAGTGAGAGCATCTGCAGGGAGAGCCATCCCCTGCGTGTGGCTGAAAAGGCCCAGAGAGCCACACAGAGAAAAAGCAGGGTGATTGGTTCATATTGATCACCGCCTTTACCTTGGTGCTGTCTGCTTCCTTAATATTGATGGCGTTTTCTTTTTCTTTTTTTTTCTTTTTCTTTTCTTTTATTAGGTATTTTCTCTATTTATATTTCTTTTTTTTTTTTTAATATTTTTTTTTATTTTTTTTTTTTTTTTTTTTTTTTAAAATTTTTTTTATAATTTTCGTGTTTTATTCCCTTTCCCCGTTTCCTGTCCATCAACCCCTAATCCCTCCCGCTCCCCTTCTATATGGGTGTTCTCCTCCCCATCCTCCCCCCATTACCGCCCTCCCCCAACAATCACGTTCACTGGGGGTTCAGTCTTGGCAAGATCAAGGGCTTCCCCTTCCACTGGTGCCCTTACTAGGCTATTCATTGCTACCTATGCAGTTGGAGCCCAGGGTCAGTCCATGTATAGTCTTTGGGTAGTGGCTTAGTCCCTGGAAGCTCTGGTTGGTTGGTGTTGTTGTTCATATGGGGTCTCAAGCCCCTTCAAGCTCTTTCAGTCCTTTCTCTGATTCCTCCAATGAGGGTCCCATTCTCAGTTCAGTGGTTTGCTGCTGGCATTCTCCTATGTATTTGCCTTATTCTGGTTGTGTCTTTCAGGAGAGATCTACATCCGGTTCCTGTCTGCCTGCACTTCTTTGCTTCATCCATCTTATCTAGTTTGGTGGCTGTATATGTATGGGCCACATGTGGGGCAGGCTCTGAATGGGTGTTCCTTCAGCCTCTGCTCTAAACTTTGCCTCCCTATTCTTGTTCCCCTTTTAAAGAAGGAATGAAGCATTCGCATTTTGGTCATCCTTCTTGAGTTTCACGTGTTCTATGCATCTAGGGTAATTGAAGCATTTGGGCTAATATCCACTTATCAATGAGTGCATACCATGTGTGTTTTTCTGTGATTGGGTTACCTCACTCAGGATGATATTTTCCAGTTCCATCCATTTGCTTATGAATTTCACAAAGTCATTGTTTTTGATAGCTGAGTAGTATTCCAAACCCATGAAATGAATTAAAAGGATCTTTGAGTTCTTACTTTCACAAGCAAATTATGAAATAAGGGTGGGAGAAGAGAAGCCATCTCTTCTGGAGGAAAGAAATAAAAGCCAGAAGAATGCTAGAGGTTTGGAATCGCTGCCTGGCATCCCTGACTGTCAGTAGATTGGCGTGAGAGTTATCAACAGGGGGAGGTTCAAGGACAGTCGGGAAGGCAGGGTGCTATACACCTGCCATCCCAGAACTTGAGAGTGGGAGGCAAGAGGATCTGGAGATAAAAGGTCATCCTTGGCTATCTAGTGAGCTACAGGTCAGCCTGGGCTACATGAGACCCTGTCTCAAGGGAATAGTGGGGAAGAGTGGTACAGTAGGATACCCAGTGCATTTCTCTGACTACCTAGTGCACACAGGCATTCACTTGTGCACACATTCATGTAAATAATATAGCACACACAGAGGTGGGAGAGAGACAGAGAGAAAGAGAGAGGGGGAGGGAGTGACAGGGAGTGGAGAGAGGGGGGGAGGAGGGAGAGGGAGAGGGAGAAGGAGAAGGAGGCAGACAGAGACAGACTGATTGATTTTTAGTAAGGAAAACTATAGCTGTAGAGATAATTTAGCAGTTAAGTGTGAATGTTTCTCCTGCTCAAAGGGACCCAATGCCTTCTCCCGGCCTCCACAGGTATTGGACATAGGTAGTTCACATACATGCATGTAGACAAAATACATACATATAAAATAAATAAATCTATTTTTTTAAGAAAGAAGTTTGAAGAGAACAAGAAAATGTGTGGAATCAGGCAGAACTGTCCTAAAAGGGATTCATTCATTATGAGGGGGAAATAGTAGCTTTTCAAAGGAGACAGCTTCAAGACATTTCCTAAACAGGTTGTCAGAGTAGTGAGACCAGAGTGGGATACATGAGAGTAGTGTGTTCCTGACGAGACCGGTGGAGAAGGACGCACTGCGGTCACCTTCCGTAAATAAAACCATAATCGAATCATCAGTAAACATCAGTCAGACCTAGTGTGAAAGGGACTCTACCTGATAGATGACCTTAATATTTTCTTCCTGCGATTCCAGATGAAGAAAGACTGGGGAACGGTTGTTTGTGAGCAGACACGGAGACATGTAAATGCAACTAATGATCTTGGGTTGCAGCCCAGACCCTGTGCCTATTTTAAATTTTGCTTTATTTTTTGTGCGGCTGTGTGTGCCTCTGAGCATTTGTCTGTGTATGCACGTGTGAGCGCTATGCCAGCAGAGGACAGAAGAGGATGTCAGATCTCTGGGAACTGCAGTTACAGGTGGTTGGCTGTGAGACACACTGAGCAAGCGCTGGGAGCCTACGTCCAATGTTCTGTGAGAGCAGTAAGTGCTCGTAATGACTGAGTCGGCTCTCTCCGTCTCCAGTGTTGCTCATGTATTATAAAGGAAAGTGAGTGAAACGAGACCGAGTCTGACCATGTTGCTTCCCTTGTGTTAATATTAATGTTTGTTGTCATTTATTTTACCGTGATTTCGTGAATGAATTTCCTTGTGATTAGCGCATGAAACAAAAGTACCTAAAGTTATATCATACATACATTTACTCTCAGACTTCTTGGTATCCTAACAATATCTGTTAGGATATTTGTGTAGAATTCAATGAGGCAAGTGAAGGAGATATTCATTGTGGGGAAAATCTGCAAGAAGAGCATTGTGCCATTTTTTTTGCGACATTTTATAAAATGCTCGAAATTATGCAAAAAGTAACGGGACATCTGCAAAACGAAGGAACGAGCTATTAGCGTTGGTAATAAAAGTCCACAAGACTAAAGCGTTCATCCTAAGGACTTCATCTCAGAAACGGAAAGGCTGAATGCTCTGTGCTTTGCATTTAAACTTCACTCCCCCATCACTAACACTATGGGATTCCATGTCTGTCTCCCCAGATGTGCCATGCATATCACACCTGACCACACCTTGATAGTGTCCTCTGGGTGCGCCATTTGTATATTATTAGTTCTTGGGCTCCTCTAAAGGGTGTGGGTAGCGCATATGTGCAGCTGCCATAATGGAATGTATAACTATGAGGGCTCAAATTAGAATCCGGTTATCACTGAGAATTAGTGCACAAGGCAAGAGCCAGATAGAAGCACTTTAAATGCAGACAGCACTCATCCGGCTGTGTGAGAGCTGTTCCTCATGAAGGAGCCAATCCGAGTGCTGCTGGAATCATTTCCTCATCAACGGATCATAAAGGCCATTCCGCACGCACACGTTCAGTAAGGCACTGGTGTTGTCTTTGACTGATGTATAGACCACTGACTCAGAAACAGGGGAGTCCTGATTCCCATAGGATTTCTGGCAATACCTGGAAACCTTTTCACAACTGCGATTAAGGGGCTATGACTGGCACTCTGCACGCATGGGACAACCTATAACAAATAATTATCTGCAAGAGAAATTATCTGTTTTGCCAAGGCTGAGGCTCCCTGGTATGGAACCCTTTAAAAGGAAGGGTAAAAGCACAGACACAAAAAAGCACAATGTGGTGTGTGGGTGTGCGCCCACGCACTTGCACGCACATGTGCACATGAGTGTGTATGCATCTG
Source organism: Rattus rattus (assembly GCF_011064425.1). Lineage (NCBI taxonomy): Eukaryota > Metazoa > Chordata > Mammalia > Rodentia > Muridae > Rattus > Rattus rattus. The sequence continues at coordinate 108,120,268 of NC_046161.1, forward strand.
TGTATGAATATGTTCATGTTCCAGTACAGATTTGGATATTTTTATTAAAGAGCCCTTAGGTATTTGCAAATGTATCATGAAAATAAATATTTCCATTTCTAGCTTTAGAGCAAGTATTAAGGTAGATACACTCCCCTGTTGCATAAGAGGAAATTTGTTTATCCAAAAGAATTCGATTAAAGGCATCAATTACCATCAAGGCAGACACAGTTTGGCTAAACCCAGTGGGTCACCTGCAATACAGCCATATTTCTGAGCACGGAGACACGGAGTGACTCTGGAATCAATACCGTATGTTCCTGTGCCGCAGGACATTCTGACTCCTGCACCACTGTTTCCTGTGAACCCGCGTTTGAAGGTAACTTGACAGAAATGGCTCTCATTCGACTTCAACTGACCACTTGAGGATGTACTTTTCTGGTTTATTCCTCATGAGACCCAGGCCCCGAGAGAAATCCACTGGAGATTTTACGCTGAGGCAGTGGCAGTAGCGGGTGTCACCTGAGAGAAGATCCTCTCCTGGGTGAAAGCCTCATCGTAGGAAGAGAAAGCACCGAATTTATAAATTCTTTCAAAATTATTTTTAGCTACGATTGTAGTGTGGGTGTGGAAGCACCTTCATGAAACTGTGGAACTACAAATTTATGTTTTTTAATTGTTGCGTGGTGGTGGTGGTGTCTCTGTGGGTACAAGGTCTGTGTGGGCACTTGTGTCACAATACACCTGTGGAGGTCGAAGGGCGACAAGCTCTGTAGAGTCCGTTCTCTCCTTTCACCTTTGTGTGAGTTCGAACTTAGGTCGTAAGGCTTGCACGGTCACCTCATAGGCGCATGAGGAAGAGGAAGCAATACATAGCTTTTCCACGGTTGGCTTCACACAGTGTCTCACACAGCCCCGGGACATGAGGATCTGGCTGAGGCCCAGGATAATGACCTTGAACTCTCTGCCTTTCACCTTTGACGTAGCTAGGATTACAGGCTTCTGTCCCTCCACCACTGCAGTTTAGGTGGTGCTGGGGATGGAACCCAGAGCCTTGGTCTCTATGTCAGTGCCCTCCCCACCAAGGAATACCCGCAGTTAGACTTCCTTAAAGATAATGCATCACTAGACACTATTTTCATGAGCTCTTGGGAGAGTGGTGCTAACAGAACAAAAAACCTGCCGGGGTTTCCAAGACCAATGAGCGTGCTTCAAAGTGAGAAGCACATGTACACTGTAGGTGTGGAGACACCCGTAAAACCCTAAGTGCAGCCCGTGAACTCGCAAGGAACAATGAACCAAATGAACTGACTGTTCATGAGGGTGGGTGATCAGCACACACTGTTAAGAGTAGCAGAGATAGAATTTGGTGTGTGTGTGTGTGTGTGTGTGTGTGTGAGTGAGTGTGTGTGTGTGTGTGTGTGTGTGTGTGTGTGTGTGTGTTCCTTCTGTCTTCAGGAATTCATGTGAATACAGGAAGACAAAAATGTGCAGTCTCAGTGTACCCATCAGTGCAATAGTGGCATGAGGGTTATGGCAGTAACCAGCTTGATTTTCTAATTGGACTAGAGGCTCCAAAGGAGGAATTTCATGCTTGGAACTGTGAACCTAATGACTGGGGATATCATAGGCCCTACTAGCTGACCCGTTGTTGGCCTATGGAATGGTCGCATTGTCAAACTATCTTCTGGATATTTATGTCTATAAATGTGTGCTGTTCTGAACATTGATTAGGGAAGCTGTGTTTGGTGGTGGGTATCGGTTAGCACAGAGTCTCATAACTGGTCAAGTGCCAAGAATAATTAACCATGAGTGTGGATGAACCATGCATATTAACCCACCACCATTCACAACTCAAGAAACACTGTGAGGGAGGAGGCAGAAAGAACTCGAACGATCAGGTGAAAGGAGCCGTGAAATGTAAAATTTAGAATGAAATTATATCATTTCATTCCTTCAAAAGATGAGGGGCTTAGGTTGAGTGTATTTCCGGACTCATAAATATTCATAGCTAGTGTGTTTTTGTGCCTGTTTCTCATGTCTTGAAACGATTTCATTGACAAAGTATTGCGAAATTAGTAAAACATACACCCACATGCACTCTGGTCCTGGACTAGTGAACTCATATCTCTAAGCCTTTAAAACGGGGCTTCTTAAACTTCCTGCATCCCCAGTCTCTGTGGACTCAGGATATTTTTATACAATCTCAGGAACACAGGTATAAAATATAAGTACACAAATCAAACATTTACTGGTAATAATACAAGTATTTTAAAGCCATTCTTTGTTCTAGGTTTATTATTTATTAAAGATTAAGGTGAATCTGCATATTAATGAGATGTATGTGCTTGTTACCCCTACATGAAGAGTTAATTATGTCTTGGGCAAACGTTAGAAGCTGCGGGATGTCGAGGAGTCGTGACACTTCCAGAGCTGATTAGTGTTTTCATTTTATCGTCGTTGGTGCTGAGAAGGCAGCTTTGTATAAATAAACTGCACAAAACAGCAAACAGACCTTCAGAAATTGTGAGAAACTCTGTCCCAATTCCAGGCCAGATTCATTTAATACGTTTTTTTTTAATGAAACTCGAGTCAACAGCTCAAACAACTTTCAAAATGAAATATTGTAACACAATATAATCCAAAGATATCACAGTATTAATTTTAAATTTTATTATTAGTTTGTTTGCTTGCTTGCCTATTTATTTATTTATTTGTTTATTTATTTATCTACGTGCCATCGTGTACATCCAGGTCTCTGATGACGTTTGCTGAGCTGGAAACAGAGCAGACTGATGACGTCAGGGGCCCCAGACATCTGTGGATTTAGGCTATAGGTGTAGGTTGCCATGCTCAAGTACTCACTCAACATAAAGCAGCCCCCAGGAGGAGGGTTTATTTGTCTTTGCAGTCCAGGGTTGCATGAACCATTCCATGAGGGAAAGCACAGCAGCAGGAGGGTGAGGCAGTTGGCCACACTCATCAGCGAGCAGGGGGTAGAGAACAGGAGATGGGGCCTGGCTATCCATGCT
>NC_046161.1:108125778-108155778 GCF_011064425.1 Rattus rattus
GGCTCTTAAGCCCAGACCCAACTCTGCAGTTTCCATCATTTTACCTTAATGGTAATAACTTATAATTTATATTTCTAACTAACTTTAAGGGCTGAAAGGATAGAAGAAGAGATCCTTTAAATGTGCCCATCAGACACACACACACACATACACACACACACACACACACACACACACACACACACACACACACATGATTTACTGGTGCATAGGAGTGAGGGCAAAGTGTGAGGCGGATAAAAAAGGGAACAGTGTCTGCCATAAACATCAACTCCTTTGAATTCCTGTTCTGCCCCTGAGAAGTTCCACGGCCGAGGAGCCTTAGAAATCCTTCCAGAGCTTCCGGACCTTGCCAAGAAAGGCTACCTCTACCTTCTCAGCTCATAGAGGGAAGGGTGAGGGCACTTGTACATACACTTAGAGTCTAGAGCAGAAAGAGCACTGCTTCTTCCAGGCCAGCATGGGCTACACAGCAACGTGCCTCAAAAGTAAACAAAAGAAGAATGAATACACTTACTATGCAATACTGTTAACTGAAAAGAATGCTCCGTCTCCCCTTCCTCCATTTCTGTGTATAAGTGAATAAAGTTTGCTCTGCAAATTGTGCGGACAAGAACATCGTGGGAATGATCTCGGAGTGCAGAAGAGCGGTGGTGGAAAGCCTTCTACTGGGAAACATGTGCCGGCATGAGCGCTGTGCTCTGCGTTACTGCCAAGAGTAGCCTTCAATGTGGATATGTAATCTAGTTTTCAATAGAAATATCTAACCTGGCAGTCAAGGAACATGTTCTGTCACTGACACTTTAATGACACAAAGGACTGATTCTAAATTAGTTACCAAAATCAAGAATGAAACACCGGTATTCACTTTTTTTTTATATGATTGGCAGAGCATACAAATAATTCAACCCATGCCACTCCGACCATGTTTACCTTAAGATTAAATGATCTGGACAACATTTAAAAATGTAATATATAGCGGTAGAGCGCTTGCCTAGCACGCGCAAGGCCCTGGGTACGGTCCCCAGCTCCAAAAAAAAAAAAAAAAAAAAAAAAAAAAGAAAAGAAAAAATGTAATATATATTTCACATGACGTGTGCTGAGTATGCATCATATATAATGATTATTATAACTTCTTGATTTACTACAGTACCCATAAATGTGATTTTCCCAGGACGGAATTGAATTAGAACATACCAGTGCATGGGCTACAAGCTAAACTGCAGAAAACCCAGTATCTTTAGGACATAGAGGGCAGAGAAATTAATAAATTCCGTGTACCTTTTGGCCCGCTGCTATCAAAGCATTTGACATAAAATTGAAATTAAATATCTCACACGAGGAGAAATTTTAATTTAATATGCTTCCATAAATTTGGTGTTATTAAAAAGTGATTCAAAATGAAAACTTTAGTAAGTGGAAAATGATATTATGAAGGTAAATGGGGAGAGAGAAAAATAGTGTGGGAATATGATTAACTCATAAATAAAACAATCAGAAGACACACACTATTGAATATATATATATATATATATATATATATATATATATATTCCATGTAGTCCTTCTGACTTCAGTCATCGTGTAGCTGAAGATGCTCTAGAATTCTTGATTTTTGTATGCCACCTCCCACGTTCTGGAATCATCACCATGCCAATTTATGCAGTGCTGGGAATTGAACCCTGCAGGCACTCTACCAACTATGCCACGCCCCAAGCCCTAGATATTTACCTCAGCAGTCAATCACTGCCCAAATCAGAAAGTATTAATATGAGCAGAGTCACAGCCTTAGAGAGAAGGTGATGGTCAGGATTCTCCAGAGAAACAAAACCCAAAGAACGTATGCACATAAACAGACAGAGATGGCCAGATTCAGACAGAGATTATTTAGGGAGAGGTGCGATTATAAACCTGCACAACTGGGCTTACTCTGAGATGAAATTCTTGAAGCCAGAGAGGCAGAATCTCACGATGTGTTTGTCTGTAATCTGGAGACCCAGAAAGAGCACTGGTAAAATCCTGCCTTAGGATAAAGGGCAGAAAGCATGGGAGTTCTGGTTTACATCTCAGAGGGTGAGATCTGAGCCCTTCATATCCAGGGCTAGGGGCGAAGATAACTAAGCCCCCAGCTACAGGTGGGGAGCCAATTACTCCATGCTCTGCTGTTCGTTCTCTTAGCCCCCGCAGTGCATTGATGAGATCCACCCACCTTGGCTAGGATGGAGCTTTGGGCCTCAGCCTACCAACCCCACGTGGGCACCTATGAGAAACACCCTCAGAGACGAACGCATTAAGATTGCTCTGCCAGCCCCTGGACGTCCTTCATCCCAGCCAAGCTGGCATCAGAGTTTACTCATCCTGCGTAAGGGTGGTAGGAGCACTCTTTCTGCAAAACTCCACCACACCCCGTTCCTTCAGGTAATAAACAAGAAAACAAGTGTCAGAAGCTTTTCCGGGTGTTTAAGTTCTAATCCTTCTTCTTGGAACACCACACACACACACACACACACACACACACACACACACACACACACACACACACAAATGAAGTAACCACAAAATGCTCACCCAAGAGACCAGTCAAGTTGCTTACAAGCCACCCAAAGAAATAGGAACAGTTCCACCAGTTGGCTCTTTGGTCCCTTTAGTGACTTTGCCAAGATTCACTTCTGCATTGGTCAGTAATGTCCTCACTTTGCTTCATTATTTTGCTCTCCTCAGTCCCTAGTCTTAGGCCAGATGTTTGCTCTACCACAAAAGGCAATAGTTACTAGCTAATTCCCATGATGACTGGCCCTGTCCAAAGTTTAAGACCATCCATCCCATTTATTAGTTGAAGAGGAGGGTATGCCAAAGATTAGAGGGAGGCTGCGGTCATGGGAAGAGAGCGACCCTGGGAAGAGACCTGGACTCTGGCCCAGCCAAGATCTTGGGTTAGTTGTTTGACCCCCTCTTGGCACTGGAGTTCCTGCATCTGTTTGAAAGGTTGGTGTAGTGTGTAGGTGGCCTCTGTGGTCCCTTCCGATCCAAGATTTTATGAGAGTGTTCATCAGGCAACCTCTCAGGCCACGTTCCAAGTTCCTTAGAGGCTAGGACCACGGTCAATTTGTCCATTCTTCAGCCAAGCACACAGACCCAAATACTGAAACTCCCCTTCCAAACTTAGTCAGAACGGCTTAACGAGCCAACGCATGAGGAAAAGATCATTTCCAGGACCAGATGAAGGGCTGTACTCAACAGTAGGCCAAAATCACACGTCGAATTTGTAGACACAGGGTCGCAAATCTAATCCAGTTCCAATAAACAGGATGATGTTAAACTCTGGGTAGGGTTATGTCCAGAGTTTGCTGATGTCAGAAATGGCTGTCACCACAGCTACTGCACTGAAATGAACCACCTAATGTTTGAGGAAAGTTACAGAAAAACTTGGGCTTAAAACTTCCTGGATTTTTATCACTTTATCAAGTGGGTGACACAGGGCAAGGAATGCCAGTTTAGAGAAAATGACTAGAAATCAGAGAGAAAGAGAAAGAAAAAAACAGTCTGCATTAGAAACAGAGTCACTACCCTTTGTAAGCATGGAACTCTTAGGTTATGTCCCTTAGCAGATGCGTGTCTCAAACTTTACTTTTTATACTGACATATATTTCTACAAGAGCATCTCAGTGTTTTCACGGCATTGATAGAAGAACAACATTCATGAGACTCAGGAAATTCTTCTCATTCCGGAATGTCATCAGGTTAAGAAAGTTTATGACTCTTGGATTAATTACATTAAACAGATGATAATGGCTGGCTCGGAGAATTCAGAGAGCTCGCCTCTTTCACCACCAGAAAACGATCACCATGAACACAGACCCGACTTCCTCTTTCTCTGGTAGCTCATACTGAGTGCTTACAGCCGTGCTTAACACAGAGTAGGTCCTTAAGTAATTTCTGATATGTGAATGGATTTCCATGGTGGACGCCATCACAGCTTGAGCGTAATGAATAGGAAATTGGAAATTGACCATTTCCACAGGTAGAGCAGGGAGTGCCACATAACGGGACAAGGAAAGGAAGCTGCTGAGGGTTTCATAATGAAGAATTCTTGAGCATGGCCTTAGCTTTGTTTCTTTGTTCTAAGTGGTTTGTTTTCAATGTTGAGAGTTATGACCTGATAATTAAGATGATGAAGGAAACTCGCCCGAAGTTGGACTTTGTCTCCCATCCCCATGTTGTGCTTTCCTCTTCCCTTCTTTAAAGGAAAGATTTTACTTTATTTGGAAATGTGTGGAGCGTGTACATGTGTGCACATGAGTGCAATGGTTATGGAGTCCAGAAGAGGGCATTCGATCTCCTGGAGTTGAAGTTACAAGTAGTGAGTGGTGAACCGCCACGTAGTTTCTGGGACATGAAGCTGCAGCAAAAGTAGCAAGTGCCCTTAACTCCTGAGCCACAGGCTCTCATTGCTTCTGTCCTTGAGCAAAGAGGAGAAACGTCAAGTGACAGATTGACTGAAGCTGTTTGCCACTCCGGTTACTCCTAATCCTGAGGTCTTCGGTGACTCCTTTTTACTTTCTGAGTTTTAAGTTTATACAGTCTGTACTCGCTACTTGTCTGCTGCTGTGATTAAAATGTCATGAGCAAGAGAACTCACAGAAAAGTTTACTTTGGCTTTTGATTCTAGAGCATTGAGGATTGACGATGGCGTGTGGCCATGGCAGCAGGCAGGCATGGTGGCTGCAGTGAACTAGAGAGCTCATGTCTTAACCACAAACAAGAAGCAGAGAAGGAAAACTGAAGATATCAGTCTTCCGAAGCCTACTTCTGGTGACGAACTTTCTCTTCAAAGACCACCCCTGGTGACATATTTCCTCCAACAAGGCCACACCTCCTAAATTTTCCAAAACAGTAGCACCAACTGGAGAAGCACCAACTGGAGGTGCAGTCCTCAAGCATCTGAGCCTACAGTGGGTCTCATTCACACCTTGCAGACTCACTGTGATTTTCCTACGGAGGCTCTGAGATGACTAAGAGAAAATGTATACAGAGAGGCACTCAGTACTTGAGCGGAGAGAGCCTGTCATGGGGGCAGGAACTGGTTCTGGCTAGAGCCAAATATTATCCACAGTGGACATAGAAAAGAAAAATATATTGAAATTCAGCATCCTTGGTGCATATCTTCATTCATTGAAAGACAAGTCTGCTGTCTTATTTAGGGTCTCTACTGTTGTGATGAAACACCATGACCAAAAGCAACTCAGGGGAGGAAAAGGTACATTTCCGCTTATACTTCTAAGTAAACTTCCAGGCCACAGCCCATCACTGAGAGGACTCATGGTAAGAACCCAAGGTAGGAACCTGGAGGCAGAAACCCAGTAGAAACCATAGAAGGAGGCTGCTTACTGGCCTGTTTGTCATGACTTGCTCAGTTTGCTTTCTTGTACACCTCAAGCCCACCTCCCCAGGGATGGTACTGTCCACAGTCGTCTGGGACAACCCACATCAATCTTTAATTACGAAAGTTCCCCCACAGTCTTGCCCATATACAATTTGATGGTGGCATTTTCTCTATTGATGGGCCCTCTACCCAAGTGACTCTAGTTTGTGTCAAGATGGCAAAAACTAATGAAGCTATCACATAGATAAGTAAGGACCATGGCCTTTCTCCACTCAAGGTACAAAAGAAAACTAAATAAAATGGGTATCACAGTGGTACACTCTTAAAATCAAAAGAGTTTAAGGTTCTCTTCTTTGAAAAAATGTTATTTGTGTGACCATGCATATCAGGGCTTTCTCCCTTGGGTCCTCTTCTACACTCAATTCATCTCTATTCTATAGAGAGGTTTTATAGCATTCCTACCACACCAAATATGCCATGGAGTTAGGGAGGAGGTCTCAGGGCCCACGTGTCACTGAAGAGCTACTGGCAACCAATATTTGCTGGGTGAAGAGACTCAGTGTTCTTTGTGGGTGTTTCCACTAGTGGGTCTCCATGCCTTGTGGATGTTCCCACTGGTGGGTCTCCATGTCTTATGGATTTTCCCCACTGGTGGGTCCCCATGCCTTGTGGATTTTCCCCACTGGTGGGTCCCCATGCCTTGTGGATGGTCCCCACTGGTGGGTCCCCATGCCTTGTGGATGTTCCCCACTGGTGGGTCTCCATGCCTTGTGGATGCTCCCTACTGGTGGGTCTCCATACCTTGTAGATGACATGAAGTTGGGATGGAGCACCAGGGAGAATCATCCATATTTGATTGTGTACATCTATGAAATTCCCAAACAGTATGAAAAATGTACTCAGAGAACAAATTGACTCCTTTTTTTTATGGTGTGTGTGTGTGTGTGTGTGTGTGTGTGTGTGTGTGTGTGTGTATAAGATACGCACATGTGAGTACAGATGCCCAGGAAGGCTGGAGGCACTGGATGCCCTAAAGCTAGAGTTGCAGGTGGCTGCGAACCACCCAATGCAGGTGCTTGAGACAAAACCAGCGTCCTCTGTAAGTCGAACTCCTACCAGCCCCTGAGCAGCCTCTCCCCACTGCCAGCTTGTCTTCAGCTCACTCTCATTGTCCTGACCCTTCTTCACACGCCTGTCTTTTCATATTTCCTGGGATGGACAGAATTTTGAAAAAGTAAAACATCACTCCCACAGAAAGTAATGTTCTATCTTAAAGGTGAGAATCCTAGCTTTCTTTGAGAAGGAATCAGGTGTCTTTCACGGCCAGTTTCTTTAAATGCTATATTTTGAATTACCCGCAGTAAGGCTTCTTATTCAAATGCAAGGACAGAGTGCTTAGGGGACACACAGAAATGATTCTGGATCATCCATTGTTTTAGTTCCCATCGGCCACTTCTGTCCACTATGGAAGATAATTGAACTGGCGGCTTCGCTGGCCGCTGATAATGGGGGTGATACTTCTTTGGACACTTAACTCAGAAGGGGAGAAATCTTTTAAAAGGCAAAATTTCATAGGACTGTACATGGGATTCAAAAGCTATACAACCTTTTTCATTACACTAACGCCAGCACTTCTCCAAAACCGAAATATAATCTTGATTTCTTCTTTCTCCACCAGGAGCTGTCAAGGTAAAAGCTAGTTCTCTCCTCAGACTCATCCCCATAACAGGTATGCACATTTTTAATTAAAAAAAATTTTGGAGAATTTCATGCACAGTATTTGCATGATGTATACCCCTCTGTCTTCCCCTCCAACTTCCCCCCATCCTCCTCCTTTCACATAGATCAGTTTTTCTTATCTAATTACTATTTCATATGATGCCTACCGAGTCCAGTTAGTGTATACACTAACTGTCCAGTGCTTCTGTGTACTCAGACTTGAGATTGACTATCTAAACTTTGGCAATATATTAGGGATCAAAAAAACAAAACTCCATATTCATCATATTAGCTGTGATGTTCTGGCATTGGTGGCAAGAACTGCGCAGTATAAAATAAGATGGCCGCCATCCTTTGAAGAGATGGTGGTTAGAGACAACCCTCAAATGTGAATGGGGTTGGTTGGAAATGGGATGGATTTCCTGGGAAGCCACTCCTGGGGCAGAGTTAAGAGTACAATATGGGTTTTGCCCTATGAAAGAGATAGGGTGGAAGGAAGCATGAGTGGAGGGGGAAAATGGGCTGATCCTTGCCTGGCCCTGCAGAAAGCTAGAGAGTTATATGCCTAGAATGGCCATATACTGTGTTAGAAGAAGACACGGGTCCTAGTGAGGGTTTCTATTGCTGTGATGAAATGGAACTCAAGCAGTGCAGGAGCTGACGCGCAGGCCATGGAGGGGTGCTGCTCACTGGCTTGCTCCCCATGGCTTGCTCAACACTCTGGCTTATAGAGCACAGAACCAGCAGCCCACTGATGGAACCACCCATATTGGGCTGGGCCCTCCCCCATCAATGACTAATTAAGAAAGTGCCCTAAAGCTGGGACTTACAGAAGCCTTTTCTCAATTAAGGTTTCCTCTTGACAGATAACTCTAGTGAGTGAGGAAAGTTGACGTAAGACGAGGGAGTGAAATACCCAAATGTGAACTGCAGTCTTCCTCAGTGGTTGCTATAACCTGTCTCTGGAAGGGTCGCATCAGGGGACACTAGATTTCTGTGGCCAAGTTTATCTGTCTAGAGACTGAAGGTTCTCTGCCAACATGTCTCCCACTTGCCAGATGTTCACTGAAGTGGTGTGGGTGACTTATTAAGGTCACCATACACCCAGTACTTCCATGGTTGGATGCCCTCTTACTCAAGAGGCAGTTGTGGGGCCCAACCCAGGTGAGTGGCTCGGATCCATCCTTTCCACTCTGGGTGAACAGTACTGTATCCACTTCCAGAGCCATCATAACCCCTAAGACTGTCCATCATCTGGGTGGGAGTTACTAAATTCAGGAAAGGACAATGAAGAGAGAAAAAAATTAAATTTACAAAACTTTTTACTACATCAGCAAGGAAAATAACTCATTTCCGAAAAGATTCAATTTCCGATCTCTACGGATTACGCAACTTATTTGCTCAACTCAAACACCTGCTGCGGTCATCTGCATGAGATAATTCTTCATTTCCTTGCCAGCATTAAAAGACCAAATTACCCTGGGCCTCTGACATGGTAGCTACGTTGTCGAAGACTGAGGTCTGAGGCTATTGAATAATACAATCAGCAGGTTCATGGATTTCCATCTGGTATGCAGATGAACACTTGTGAAAATGAGTTCCGGCAGCCACCTTCAACCTACCCTCTGGCCTGAGAATTTTACTGAAGGTCTTGTCGGAAAGCAGCCCTCTTGTCTGAAGTTGTGTCTGAGCAAAGCGAGTGTTGAAGAGTGAGATACAGAAGGACTGTGCACAGCTGTCCACCACAGAGCCTTTAACCTGTTCTTTGTTCACGAGACAAGATGGCTTTCTGGATGCATGGTGCAATCAGCCATGTCGCACATGCTGTCAGGAACACGTGACACTGTCACACTGAAGGGCCTCCCCCTCACTGGCTGGGGCAGTCACGTGATGTTCAGTGAGACTTAGCTAGCGATAAAGCATGGTACAGTAAAACTGCCCAAGTGAAGCATCAGCACCAAGAACTATAAGCTGCAGCATGGTTTGTAAGCATTGGAAAGGAAAGGCCCCGGCCTGTCTTTTCACAGATAGCTTGACCAGCACTCTATGGTGTCTCCCTGTCTACCCTTGTTTGGCAAGAGGAAAAGTGAGAAATTGTCTTGTGTTGATGAGAAGTGTCTGGGGACCAAAACAAAAATATCTTTATTTCTATATACATGAATTATGTGTAGTTTTGCCTGAGGGAAGGCGGAAGGGAAAGAAAGAGAAAAGGAGGGGGGGAGGAGAAGGAGAAGGAGAAGGAGAAGGAAGAGGAGGAAGAAGAGGAGGAGGAAGAAGAGGAGTAGGAGGAGGAGGGGGAGGAGGAGGAGGAGGAGGAGGAGAAGGAGGAGGAGGAAGAAGAGGAGGAGGAGAAGAAGGAGGAGGAGGAAGGAAGAGGAGAAGGAGGAGGAGGAAGAAGAAGAAGAGGAGAAGAAAGAAGAAGAAGAAGAAGAAGAAGAAGAAGAAGAAGAAGAAGGAGGAGAAGAAGGAGGAGAAGAAGAAGAAGAAGAAGAAGAAGAAGAAGAAGAAGAAGAAGAAGAAGAAGAAGAAGAGGAAGAAGAAGAAGAAGAAGAAGAAGAAGAAGAAGAAGAAGAAGAAGAAGAAGAAGAAGAAGAAGAAGAAGAAGAAGAAGAAGAAGAAGAAGAAGAAGAAGAAGAAGAAGAAGAAGAAGAAGAAGAAGCAGAAGAAGCAGCAGCAGCAGCAGCAGCAGCTTTCTTTCTTCTTGGTGAAGAACAGGAAGAAGCTGTCAGCTGTCAGCTGTCAGCTATTCTATTTCCTGGCTAAAAGGATCTATGATCCTTTTGTTGTTAGGTATTTATTTTGTTTTACAATAAACACAGTGGTCACTAACCCACTGTCATGCAAAATACGTCAGTGCTGAACCTTATCTCCAAGATAAACAGGTCTGAAAAAAAATGATGTTTTAAGTTTTTAATTTTAAAAGCTACGGAAGGTCTGGTGAGAGGGCTCGGCAAGTACACATGCTCGCTGGCAAGCCTGAAGACTTGAGCTTGGCTTCCCAGGACCAACATGGTGGAAAGAAAGAACCAGTGCTCAAAAGGTGACATCTACCATTCATATGCATGTACATGCACACGGTATACACACACACACACACACACACACACACACACACACACATACACACAATGTCATAAAGACTTTAACACTGTGGAAATGTCATCACTGCTTTTTCAATATCTAAATATCCTATCTTGAAGGCTGAAGTGTTATGAAATCAATGGTTAAAACCTACCAAAACACAAACATAGCTTTGTTCTCTGACACTCACCTTACTTCTTATAAGAACAAGATTTGAGAGGACTGGAGAGATTTCTCTGTGGTTAGAACAACCTACCAGTCTTCCAGAGGACCCAGGTTCAATTCTCAACACCAACATGGTGGCTCATAATAATCTATAACTCCAGGGGATCTGATACCTTCATCTGGCCTATATAAGCAAAGCCCACATGTGCAAATACATGCAGATAAATACACATGTAAAAAATAAATAAATGTTTTAAAGACAGAACAGTTAAAAGGTAAACTAAAGAGAGATTGCCATAATCTATTTTAAAGGTCTACATAATAAACATGTACCTTTTGATTAGTGAGGAGACAGAAACATCAATATGCGGAAATGTTTCCCAGATATGCAGAAGACATCTCCTGTGAAAGACACTAATTTCAAGCAAGAATTCAAGTTCTCAACCCGGGGGAAGAAAAGATTTGTTTTGTATGTGCGTACATATTTTGCTTAAATTTGAAAATTACATGGCTTGCTGCTTTCCCCTCTTTGGCCATCATTAAAGGGGGCAGCAACACCGACCTCCTGGGACTTTGAGATTATGTGGAGAATAAATAAGCTGAATATGTTTTGATTGAGTAGTCAAGCCTGCACCTTCCACCCCAGGAAAACAGACACAAGGGAAATAGTGAGGTTTGGACTTCTTTTTCTACCTGGCTAACCAGAATGAACAATAATGACAATGATTCAGGGCTGGAAAGACAGCTCAACCTTTAGACCCCACATCGCTCTTGCAGAAGACCTGAGTTCAACTCCCAGCGTGCACAGCAGACAAATCACAGTTGTCTGTAACTCTAGTTCCAGGAGATGCAACGACTCTATTCTAACCCCCACACCTTCACACACACATAATTTAAAAATAATAAAATAAATTGCCAACAAATTAAAAAGAACACAACAAATTAAAAAGAAAATGTCTTGTGTATGATAATGTCTGACAAGAATATGTAGGCAGCCATGAATCTGTTGAGGCAGTCTTCTGTCTATCTGTGAGATGCGGGATTTAACAACAGCATCTGATTTCTGGAACATCCTCCTCAATCCTGGCATCCTCCCTCAAGAGCTGCAAATGTTTCAGCACGTCACTGGCTATTCCATCTACAGATTCTGGCAGGAGCAAAATGGCTGGGGCACGAGTCTTCTGACTCTGTGTCCTGCCTCCTCTTGAGTACAGGATGCATCGGTGAAAAGCATCCTGGGAGACTGATGCCTCTTGCAGACAGCTCTGCCATCTCACCCTCTCTCGCCCCAGCATCGCTCTTGACATAAAGAATGGGGCAGAGGGATCTGGAGGTCTTAATGACGGATGTCCTAATGGTGCCACAGCACAGCTCCCTCTGCACAACTGAGTAAATCCGGTTTATAGATGCTTCGGTGTTTTTAGAGTTTGCGAGAGGTTAGGGAAATACTAGCTTCTGTGCGAGACTGGAACCCGGGCTCTGTGGCAAGGAATGAGAAACTGAGAGGGTTAGGGCTAAGATGAGTCTGTAAAAGGGGGATTCCAGCACAGGTGTCACTTTGCAAATCTCTTCCTGACATCAAGAGGAGTTTTCCCTAAGAGCCACGAAGGTTTCCTTTGTACTGATTACTCTGTCCCAACAGACCAGAAGCCCTCGGCAGGTGACATCGTGTCCTTGTAACTTCAGCAGCTCCCAGTTTGCCAGAACGAGGTTGATAGGAGAGCTGTGAAGGCGAGGGCAGAATCCTGGCTGTTATGCCTGCTTTGTGGCTGAAGATTAAGGGACAGCTCAGCCACTGTCCCTTACCCTCTCGTTGTCAGAAGGTAAACAATCCGGAAATTAGCACAAGACATTACAGGAATAATGAGTCTACCTCGGTGTCAGTGGTGTCCCAGGTCTCCAATCTGAAAATCAACATTAGCTTCTAGCATTTGCGCAGGTAACCACTGTTAACCTCAGCATGACCCTGTGATACACACAGCATCTATGTGAAGGAAGGTTCGCACTGTGTAGGGATAAAACGGGAATTAGTCAATACACCGAGTGACCAAGAAAAGCATAAGGGGTGTCTTAGTCAGGGTTTCTATTCCTGTACAAACATCATGACCAAGAAGCAAGTTGGGGAGGCTTACACTTCCACATTGCTGTTCATCATCAGAGTAAGCCAGGGCTGGAACTCACACAGGGCAGGAAGCAGGAGCTGATGCAGAGGCCATGGAGGGATGTTACTTACTGGCTTGCTTCCATAGTTAAGGCAAGTGCTTGCCACACATGTGTGAGAACCATAGTTTAGATCCTCTAATCCAAGTAAATGTTTGAGAGACAGAGGCAGGGATCCTTTGGGCAAGCTGGCTAGCCTTACAAGTTACATCCGTAAGGTCAGTGACTAAGGTAGATGGCAACTAAGGAAGATACCCAATGTCAAAATTCAGCCTACACACAAACATGTGTGTGCACTGCACCCACACAGAGCCATAAGCACGCACGCACACACACACACACACACACACACACACACACACACATCTTTACTTTTCTAAATGAAATGGTTGACTTAAGCTTCCTTGAATGCCCACTAGGTAGTGCTTGGCAGAAATGGACTGAAGAAAAGAAAGGAGTACTCAGCCAGAAGGTCGCACCATGAGGCCTCAAAGCTAAACAATTTTAGGGATAACTTAGGCTTTGTGGAAATGCTGGCAAATAGATACACGCACACAGACACACACACACATACACATAGACACATACACAGACATAGACACACAGAAAGACACACACACAGACACACACACACATACACACACACACACACACAGAGAGAGAGAGAGAGAGAGAGAGAGAGAGAGAGAGAGAGAGAGAGAGAGAGAGAGGAAAATGCTACATCCTTATCCATGGTACTTCTTACTTACAGTCACATATTCCTTACAGAAAGCATTCACTCTGTGTCCGGCAAATGTCGCTCACATGTGTTGATGCACATCAAACATGCTTACATTGATCAACCCAAGCAAAAGTGACCCCGTGTTTCCTCACAGTGTCCAAAGACAAGGCAGCATGGCCCGCAAGGAATGGAAGGAACTCTTAGACGTCAATAAACTGACTTGGCTCCCATTTATCTACAGAGGTTGGCTCCCATGGCCTCAGGCTGTAACTCAGCCATGCTGCCGCCTTGGCCTACCTGACTGTGAGGAGGAGGGTTGTTAGTGGAAGCCTACACACGAAAAGGAGCTGTTGTGAGAGAGAAGATTACATTGTGATGTTTTAAAACAGCACCTCTGTCAGTAACAGAAGCAGCTGTTGGCATCAAGGACCTACACAAGCACAAACACTGATCATCAATAACCCATCGGGCTCTGTTTTATCTTAACTTCCCATTGGCCTGTTGATGCCTTTCAAAGTTGTGGTGAATGGTTTTGCTTTCTATGGTAGTTTGTCTTCAGGGGGAACACTCAGCCTTCTTGAAATGTTCAAACAGAATTTAACTCCAAAATAATAACAGGTTAATAAAATCCTTCGCAATCTGGGCTTACCTAACCATTCCAACTACTTCAAGTTTCTCAGTATGACAATGCCCTTTTCTACACGCACAAACATGTACAGGCACATACATGCACACATGCACACAAGTATGCACTCCTCCTTCTAGGCCCTGGCTTCACATATGGTGAGGTTTCAAACCCATATGGGGTGGAACCATTAAAAGAAGGGGGTTATTTTTCAAATGATGGTAGTAAATGGCTTCTGAGCAAGCCATAACCAAAAATAAATTCGAAATCAAATACAGATTGAGTCCAGGAACTTCTGGCACTGCTTACCCACAATGCACCTCAACTCGACTCCAACATTGGTTCTGAGCATTTTGCTCTGCGCACACAGTCGTGGCACACAATCCGTGAAACAGTTCAACCAGCAGTCAAAGAACTGCAGGCAGAGAGCTTCGACTGCACACGCACCCACACACACACACACACACACACACACACACACACACACACACACACACACACACATCCTGTTCTTAAAGGACACAAGGTATGGAAAACGAAGCCCTTTAATATCTCCCTACCATTGCTCCTCAGCACATAAGTAATAAGTATTAACTTAGTGTGCCTTTGGACGATGCTGAGTTAGAATGCCTGATTTTTAGAAATGACCATTTTCAGTTGCCGAGCTGTCTTTTGCTTAAGGAAATAAGTAAGTAAATAAATAAATCTTAAGTAAGTTTTGACTTGGTATAAGAATAGAATTGCCAACAATTCCAAAGCCGGCACAAAGATACTTAAAATACCTTAATACTTACGTATTATTTGAAGTAGCATTCTCTGCACACTGATGAGTATGAAATAATCAACTATCAAAGACATCGAAGATGCTGTACACAGTGCAGTGTCAAATGTCAAGATAGTGTGCTTTATGCAAAAAAAATAAGGCATCCATGCATTGGTATGCAAAATCAATTTTATCTTCAATAAGTGACACAATTATAACACAAAGACAATTCTTTGTCTAAAAATACATTTTTGATGATTCCTCATTAGCGATAGTTTTGATAGTCTTCCTATTTCCTCGACTCAGTGAGGTTTTATAAGACTTTCTTGGGCAATAGTGAGTCACATGGCAGACACTTGAAGTTGCAGCTCTGACCATGCCTTCATCCCCCTTACTCCCCTTTGAACCCCTGTTCCCCATAAGCTTCTCCCTCCTCCCTAAACCCCACAGATATAATTTTGACTCTAACCATCCCACCTCTTCACATCCTGAAAACATTTCCCAGCATATCGATGTGGGATTTCCTCTTCTGCTCTTAACCTTTTTCTTACCATAGCATTTCCTGAACCTAACGCCGTATAATTACAGATGTCCTTGTCTGTCTGCTCTTCTGAATACTGAGGTCCTTGAGTCCAGGTGCCGTTTGCTATGCAAAGCCTCAACTCTAGTACTGGCCATGCTGATGCTTGCAGAGTCAACAATTTGGAAAGTGGATCCAACCAGCTATGAAGGAATGATGGATTCCGGGGAGGTCAGGAAGTCTCCTCACCCAGTTTTCCGGAGCCTATCTCCCTGAAAATGCTTCAGACACAGCTTGGTTTGGATTAAACACAACAGAGAGCCTTCATCTTCTGGGGTTTGACACTAACACATCTATCTGAAACAAGGGTCAGATCCTGACACTTCAAAGGAAGGTGTCCCTGAGGTCAGAGGACGCCTGCACATTTACACACCCATCACCCATCAGTCTTAGATGAAGCAGAATATCACACCCTTTCTTTCTGTTCTTGCTTGAGATGCTCACTGTCTGAGGTTCTTGGAGTCCAGAGTCCCTCTCAGACCCACCTAATAATCAGTAGATTGCCATTTTGGACATTGGTGGTTTTGGGTATATAACTTTATTTTTAACTCTTCTCTCTCTCTCTCTCTCTCTCTCTCTTTCTCTCTCTCTCTCTCTCTCTTTCTCTCTGTGTGTGTGTGTGTGTGTGTGTGTGTGTGTGTGTGTGTGTGTGTGTGTGTTGGGGGTGAGTACAAACGCATTAAGGTGCCCTAAAAGGATGTCGGATCCCCTGGAGCTGGAGTTACCGGGTGTTTTAAGTTGTGTGTTATCTGATGTGAGTACCAGCGATGGGACTTGAGTCATCTGCAAGAGCAGCAGGCGCTCATAACAGTTGAGACATATCTATAGGCCACTACACCGTTGTTTAAAGCACAAATTAGTATATCTCTCTGTTCGTAGTATAGCAAAATATATAAAAGGCTGCAATGTATCCATACATTTTGAGGAAGTGGTTAATAATGCAGATGTTTTAAAATAACAAGGGAGATTTGGTTTTGATGCAGTTAATACTTAAACTACATTATTAACTGGAAAAATAAGACTCCAGGAGACCAAGCATCTTTACTTTGTATGCCTTTAAGGTTGTGGATGGATGCAAATAGGAGAAAACTAAAAGTGAAAGAGATATTTGCAGGTGGGGAGATGGCATGTGATTTTCATTATTTTCTTTCTCTCAATTTTAGCCAATAGAAAATGGCTGAGGCCATCGTGCTAAGTGAAATAAGCTATACAGAAAGGATTATTGTGAAAAACAGACAAGTATCACACACTTTGCGGTGTGGTCATGGAAACATATTCATGCATGTGAACATGAATGTAACATGAGAGCAGAAAGAGTGACTATCTGTGAGGAGGTGACAGTATTAGAAATGAGAGGTCACGTGGATGGAGGTGACGTGAGAGAGGAGGGATGGCATAGGTGTGGATGCGTGGTGAGGAAACCCATTATTTTGTACTCTAAAAATAAAAACAATAAAATCAAGACCAAGTTTTATTATTTTTGAAACGTCTCTACCTACAGAGAGAGTTTCCATGTCTGCTAAAGGCTTCTCACAAGTACATTCCCACATAAGAAAGAACTGGGAATTGGACTACTATGTATCCACTGGGCTCTACCTTATTAAATGGTGGCATTGCTCATGGAGTGTATCTGATCAAACTCTTTACAGGTGTTATTATAGAGGGAGTCCTAGAATGTATCAATATTATTATAGAGGGAGTCCTAGAATGTATCAATATATGAAGGAAGCAAGGTGTTAACCCACGTGGATGGCGTGCTTCCATCACCAAAAACTGGAGAAACATAATAAAACCCATGCAAACACACATGTAGACACATAATTCACATATACCTATGTATGCACACAGAGGCATGTACACACAGACACACATGCACACAGTTGCACACATACATACACACATGTATAGATACACATACAGACACATGCACACATGCATGCACCCATGCCTACATTTAAAAAGAGAGTCTGGAGAGATGATGATTCCGTGGGTAAAGGCACTTGCTTCCAAGCCTGAGGACCCGAGTTCTATTCCTAGGACCCACAGAGTTGAAGGATAGAACTGACTCTCACCAGTTGTCCTCTGACCTGGGCACATGTGTCCTGGCATGTGGCTACACATATATACACATGCACACAAAATATAAAATTTTAAAATGTTAAAAATAATAGTAAATAAAGCCAAAGATGAACTCTCATTGAAGTCAAGTGTTTCGTGTCAGAAAGAGAGCCTGGGGAAGGACAGGGCTAGCTGACATGCAGTTTTACAAAGTTTATTTAGAATCCACGCTAATATCTCACATACTTTTTAATGAAACTAAACTAAATGAGAAACATCCATCACTTGAAAGTAAGACAAAAACAAAACCCAAGGGAAGACAGAGATGGTATTGGACTTTCCTAGAAAATACTCGCCATCATTTTAATACCTTTTAATTGGGCTGTAAGTCTTCCCCAAGATATGGATGACAGGGGAAAAAAAGAATATGGAAACAACATAAAATTCCTGTGTTTTACCAGGTGAGGACCATGTTGTCATTTTAGCTCTCACTGTAGATGCCACGAGCTTACAAGTCACCTTAACCAGTTTACGTTTTGGCATAAGGAAAAAATAGGTCTAAATATAAAGTGACCAGTCAATGCAAGCATGTGACATTAAGGTTATTGGTAGAATCTGGTGGTTGAGCACCACCTAGCATCCTGATAGCCCAGTACCTTCTACTGATTGCTCAATGTCCCCTGTGCTGAATTTAGTGGGGACCTCTTCAGATCAACATATGAGTCACTGTTCAAGTTTGGACTGCATAATCAAATGTTAAGTGATCAGCTGGGTCTACCAGCAAAAAATGTACTGTACGTGATGGCGGAAGAAAGCAGCATGGTTAGGTGCTGATGGGGAGTTCAACCTACCTGCACACACCCCCTTCTCACTATGCAACTATTAGCAGGAAGGTATTTGCAGATTTCTGAAGCACGGCAAGAGCACCGGTTGTCTTGAAGCCACAGAGATGCTCAGAACTCCGGGTGCTGGGTGGGTGGGGGAACACAAAAATATCCAAACAAATAAATGAACAGAACAGACCATGGCGGAGAGGAAGGAACTGCCTGGTCCTTTGAAAAAGAAAACACCAAGAAAATCAGAAGCAGCACCAGTCTGCATAGGGTTATTCTGAAACATTGTAACGTTTTATACTTCTGAAGTAACAACAGTCTGCATCGGGTTACTCGGAAATACTGTAACAGTTTACACCTAATCATTGAATTGTGTTGTATGTGTGCATGTCTGTGTGTGCACAAGTGGAAATCAGAGGACAGCTTGTAGGAAACAGTTCCTCTCTCCCCATTTGGGGCCCAGGGACGAAACTCAGATTGTGAGGCTTGTGCGAAGCACCCCGACTTGTGGAGCCATCCCCCCGGGCCCCCTCACACTTTAATATTTTAAAACATCGGATGAGGTGCTGGGCTGCTGTTCAATCACAGAGAGCTTGCCTAGCAGGCCTGAAGGGGAAGCCCTGGGTTCTATTGCCAGCGCCACACTAACTGGGTGTGGCAGCTCACACATGTACTCCCAGCCCTTTGGTGTGGTAAAAGCAGGAGAATCAGAATTTTCAGGGTCAACCTCAGCTATGCAGTGACTTTTGTGGCCATCCTGGGCTAGATGAGATCCTACCTCAAAAATAAACAAAAAGAAAGAAAGAAAGAAAGAGAGAGAGAGAGAGAGAGAGAGAGAGAGAGAGAAGGAAGGAAGGAAGGAAGGATGGATGGAAGGAAGGAAGAAAGGAAGGAAGGAAGGAAGGAAGGAAGGAAGGAAGGAAGGAAGGAAGGAAAACAGCAAGAAGACTTACAAGACAACGACAATTCAGGATTGCCCTCTCTACCATTTGTGGTTTGGGAAATACATCCCTTCCATGTTCATTTTGATATAAATTGCTATTTCATTTAACTTTTTATATTTACCAGACATTCATAAATAAATAACTATCAAAAGTCTGCTGAGAGGTCTGGCTTCTCCGAAGCATCTGTTTCTACACTTACAACCTTCATGGTCATACTCCTCACAACCCGGGTACAGAATTTACAAGAAAAAGATCCTGGCTTATAGCACTTCCAGACACAAACTGCTCCAGTTTTACTACACCAATAAAAGCAAGGAACCATAGATCCTCTGTTTTCCTCTCTCGTGGGGGAGCCATACTTTGCCCAGGTTGAATTTGCTGTGCATGTAGAATTCTGCACATTCCTCAGAACTTTCTGGACACTTCGAATCCTGAAGCCCTGCGGCTATAAATAGAACAGCAGGAGTCTGAGGAAGTGGCACTAATTTCACAGGCACACGGGCACAGTCACAGGTCTGTCACTCCAGGGAGCCCTCATAAAAGGAAACACTGGGTAGAAGGAATTTTGTGCTGCACTTTCTCCTTTGCTGTGAGTCTGGGGTGCACATGTCATAGAAACAATGTAACCACGTAACAAAAGGCACAGATGATGGAATCTGGAAGGAAGTGCACCATGGGCATGGCTGGTGGACTGCCCAGCAACGAACTCCCTCTCCCTCTCCCGTCCCTGTCCCTGTCCCTCTCCCTCTTCCTCCCCCCATTTGTACAAGAGCATGCAAACAAGCACATTCACACATAAAGACAGAGGTCAATCTTGGATGCCTTTCTGACTTAATCTCCACCTTACTTTTTGAGACAGGGTGTCTCATTTTTCCCCAGAGCTTGCTTATTTGACTGGACTGCCTGGCCAGTGAGCCCTCAGGATCCACCCATTGCTACAGCCCAAGGTCCATGATTACCAGTACGCACCACCAGTTTGTAACATGTGGGCTAAGATTGAACTTGGTCCTCGTACTTGCCCAGCACACACTCTACTGACTGAACCATCCCCTTGGCATATCTGTTTTGTACAGTACGTTTCTTACTTTAATTAACAGATTACTAGGTTAAATTAACTGGCATATTAGTTATTGGGTAACAGTGACAAGGTCGCTCAGAAGGGTAGAAAATTCTGTGAATCTAAAGGGCATCTGGGTGAAGCTGTGTGGCTGGCTCCCAGAATTTCTGGGAGGCATCCATCAGTGAAAACGGGCAAACCTGGCTGTGCATGTGGGCTGAATGGGAAGCAGAAGCAGAGGGCTGATGCTGCAGAGGGCACGGGCTTGAAGAGCTTTACGTGGTGGTTTAGTTTCAGTGTCCACTTAGCTGGGTTTGGGTCACCTAGGAGACATGCCTCTGGGAAAGTCTGGGAAAACAGTGCTGAGAGAGCGTTGTCTAACTGAGAAGACTCAGTGTGAAAGGTGCGTGAGCCACTGCTCACTGGGGTGGTGTCCTAGACTGGATGAAAAGGGACTTAGACAGAGTAGGCAGACAGCCAGCATCCAACCCCCGCCCCACTCTCACTTTCCCGATCCATCAGGATGCAAGGAGCTACAGCCACGCCTATCTACTTCCCAGAAAGCCACCAGGCCTCCCCCTCTGAGGTGGATCGCACCTTGTGGGACTTCAAGCCAAAACATCAATTTGAAGTCATTTTCAAAATGACTGAGATCCGCACTGCACACATTTTCAACCCTAACCTGGTTCACTGCTTTCCGTTTCCTTCCCTTTACCCAGAAGAGATTTGGAAAAGTGAAAAGCCAATGGATACATTCGGGAAATGACACATCTGTAAATTAGCATTTACACCGGCAACAGTCTCAGGAACTAACATATCCATTTTGCAAATAAGGAGACAGACACAGAAAATGAAGTCACATGCCCAGAACCACAGTTGATAAATGCATACATGCGTGGCACCATTTGAGTTCAGTGGAGATGAGTCTTTTGATGTCACTGCCTCATTGTTAGTTACCTGTTTGCTTATGACATGGGCAATGCTTGAAATACAAGACTCTTTGTGGTTATAAATAAAACCTGAACACAGTTGAAAGACCAAGAAATCAGCCCCCGCTGTATGTGGAAAGTTGACATTTAGACCTAATAAATACAGGAGAGGGAACCCATCAGGCAGTTTGGGCACGAACCCCCAAGAGCAATCAGTCTAGTTTTTGTCCCCAATAATCAGTTCTGTCCTGGCCTGAGGGTACCCAAACTGGTTAGGAACACTGCTTCCTGTTCTAGAGTCTGGTTTTTATCTCTGTCTCTCTGTCTCTGTCTCTGTCTCTGTCTCTCTCTCTGTGTCCCTCTTTCTGTGTGTGTGTGTCTCTGTTTTTCTGTCTCTCGCTGTCTCTGTCTCTCTGTCTCTCTTTCTGTCTTTGTTTCTGTCCCTCTTTCTGTCTCTCCCTCTCTCTCTCCCTCTCCCTTCCCCATCCTCTCTCTCTGTCTCTCTCTCTGTCTCTCTCTGTCTCTGTCTCTTCCTCTCTCTCCCTCTCCCCTTCCCTCCTCTCTCTCCCTCTCCCTCTCCCTTCCCCCTCCTCTCTCTGTCTCTGTCTCTCTCTGTCTCTGTCTCTCCCTCTCTCCTCTCCTTCCCCTCCTCCCTCTCTCTCTCTCTCTCTCTCTCTCTCTCTCTCTCTCTCTCTCTCTGTCTCTCTCTCTCTGTCTCTCTCTCTCTTTCTCTCTCTCTCTTCTCTCTCTCTCTGTCTCTCTCTCTCTCTGTCTCTCTCCTCTCTCTCTCTCTCTCTGTCTCTCTCTCTCTCTGTCTCTCTCTCTCTCTCTCTCTCCCTCTGTCTGTCTCTCTCTGTGTGTCTCTCTCTCTCTCTCTTTCTCTGTCTCTCTCTCTCTCTCTGTCTCTCTCTCTCCCTCTCTCTCTCCCTCTGCCTCTCTCTCTCCCTCTCCCTTCCCCCTCCTCTCTCTCTCTGTCTTTCTCTCTCTGTCTCTCTCTGTCTCTGTCTCTCCCTCTCCCTCTCTCTCTCCCTCTCCCTTCCCCTTCTCTCTCTCTGTCTCTCCTCTCCCTCTCTCTCCCTCCCTTCCCCCTCCTCCCCCCTCTCTCTCTCTTTCTCCCTCTCTCCCTCTCTCCCTTTCCCTTCCCCCTCCCCCCTCTCTCTCCCCCCCCCAACAGAAACTTAATGAACATGCCTGCATGGAAGCTATTCCTGACTCCTTTGGCCCCTGAAGGTTTTGCTACTCCACATTCAAACACTAGGAGCGGCACACAAACAACTTGTGTTTGGGACAAGCAGAATGAAATGCCCAGTAAATCCTTACTACCTCTGGAACTGGAGCAAATACAACCTCTGGACTTGAACAAGTCACTCGTGCTAAATGAAAAAGAATGCAAGTACTCTTAATGTCTTCTACTGTTTGTAGAAGATCCGTCCTCATGTCCGGCCTCTGTGCATTTGAGAGAATAGGACATGGGTTGCTTTCATGTGCCAACAGCATAACCAGTGGTGTTTTCACTGAATTCGTTATCAGGTAATCTTGTAGGAAATCAGAGAATGATGCCACAGGGCCCTTAGTCCTCCCTTGGTCTCACACTGAAATGAAGTCTGGAGAAGCCTTCGTGGACCATGCTGAGGACCATGCTGAGGAATGGGAGAGAAGTGACAGAAGGGATCCTGGGTAACAGGTATGGAGGAGAAGGATCTAGAGGTGAGACTTGGATTGGTCCACCCACGAATCCTCCCAGAGTAGGAGGTACAAAGACGTCTCAATGGCTACCTCCTCTCTACTCTTTTGTTCTGTTATTTTCCTTTGTCACCAAAATAAGTCAGGTCCCTTATTATCAAGGCAACAAAACCTGGTCACAGTGAGGCTGGCTGAAATAATTTCTATGCCTCTCTGCAAACAGGACTGGACAACACCAGCTAAAAGTGAGGCCTTTCTAAGTCTTAGCAAATACGGCTAAATGGTTAGCAGGCGAGGTCAGCCTAAAGTGGGAACAGGACATTTGAAAGGTCATAAGGAAGGGGTCTGGGGTCGAGATCTGGTTTGGTAAAGCCAGAAGCCCTGGGTGCCATCCTGAGTGCCAGGAAGAAGAGAAAGGTATATACTGATAGATCTATTAACAAACGTTAATGGGTCATATATATATATATATATATATATATATAAAATTAGGAATGAATCATATTCCCGTGTATTACTTATTTTCAAATTAGTTGCTTGCTACTAGTGTTGGATCAGATGCTCACACCCAGAAACTAGTAGGAGAAAAATCTACTATTGCAAGCTAGACAGGAGACAGTACCTGGAGATAAAAATATGTCATTTGTGTTTAAGACCTTTTCCCATTAGA
The DNA here is from genome assembly GCF_011064425.1 of Rattus rattus. Classification (NCBI taxonomy): domain Eukaryota; kingdom Metazoa; phylum Chordata; class Mammalia; order Rodentia; family Muridae; genus Rattus; species Rattus rattus. The sequence goes on from NC_046161.1 coordinate 108,149,150, forward strand.
TTTAACTCTAGGGCAAAAGGATGATTTTCTCTGAGAGAGAACAAACCATGACTAAGAATTTATAGTGCTAGTACTTAACCCAGCACTTCGCCTTCTCCGTGACAGGAGGCAGAAGACCAGGTTAACCCCATGTGTCAAGAATTAAACTGTTGGACTTGGCCTTGTTTTCACCTCTGAGGTATTTCTGTGGGAGCCTGGGGTTTTCTTTCCGGGGTGATTGGCCACGAGAGAATTTCATGGACAAGCCGAGAGACAAAAGGGGAACGTGGATGTATTCCTACTCCCTCACAGAACCGCAGAGAGAAAGGCCACTTTGGGCCCATATCTGGAATCAGTTTTATGAGAGAAAAGGCCATTGCTAACATTAGGGGCAGACTCCAGGATGAGTCCTTTAACCATTTTAGTCCATTTCTGCCTGGAGGTTTTGTGGTCCAGCAGAAAGGGTTTTCATACAAGAGAAGACATTTGTTCTTCAATATACAAGAGCGTGCACCTTCAGAGGAATGCTTTATTCTCTGAGATTTTGATGGCTATGTGACTATGAGACTGTGCTGTCAAAATATGATTGACATATTTATGAAATATCTCTTCACGCTGACAGTTCTGCAGAGCTAAACTTCCCTTTTAAACCACAAGATAATAGAACTCTCCATTAGACTATATTTTCTAAGCAAACTTAATCCTCTACACATTCATAATAAGCTCGGCTAAATGTTGCACACGGAGAATATGAGAACTTTTAAGTATATGCTAATTATAAAATTAAAATAATATATTCATTTGGGGGCACAGGCTGTAAGACAGATGTTCATTTCCATGAGTTTTTCTCACATACAAAATCCCTAAAACTTTCAATGCACCGAGATGAGTTTAAGTTTAAAACTTAAGAAGCTGCTTTGTTCTAGAAAGTGGTACGGAGGTCATAAGATCCATAAGACTCTTATAATTTGTGGATAGAGAAATGTCTCCTTTCTTTGTTCTCTTCCGAACTCAGCAAACGCTTCTCTCAGCAGGTACACATTCATTAAGCCCCCTCATCCTGCAGTAGGAATTTGGGGGAGCTGTCTGATGAAGGGAAAGGTCTCTCAGGAAAATGAATGCATTGAGATGTAATTCACTGTTTTAGGACGTGATATTTCCCAAGAAAGTAAGGCAAAAAGAGAAGAAAAAAAATGTAAGTAGTGAGGTGTGAACAACCCATCTGATCATGCAGAAAATGGGGTAGCATTCCTTACACTGAGGAGTGTTTTGTACAGGTGGGTCCTGAGTCAGGACTTTCTAGGACACTGTCAGCAAAACCCTCTTATCTAGGTTCCATTAATTTCCTCAACTGCCTGTAAGACTTATGTATTTGTTTTATTTAAGTGTGTGAGTGTTTGCCTTTATGAGTTTACACACATCACATACATACAGAGCCTGAGAAAGCCAGAAGAGGGCATCAGATGCCCTGGAACTGAAATTACAGGCAATTGTAAGCCACCGCATGGGTGCTGGGAACTGAACCGTGTCCTCTGCAAGAGCAGTGAGTGTTCTTAGGCACTGAGCCATCTCTCCAGCCCTCCTCACGAATCTGTAAATAAAAATGTAATTGTATTCTCTTGTGGCAAACAAATAATTAAATCTGGTCCCATCTATTGATCTATTCATCTATTATATTGAGAACTCTGTATATCAATATATTATATAGTTAGAAATATATACATATAATTATATATGTATATATACATATATAATTATTTTTCTATGCTCTGAATACTAGACTTCATTCAGTACATGGAACAAATAATACCTTTAAAAGTTGTCATCACTACAACTACGAAAGGGACTATCATTTTATCATCTGTGCAACTCATTTCTGGGCATCAAATAAGTCTATATTAGCATGCTAGGAAGGCAAATCTAGTAGTGTCTAAGGTTTTTGTTTCAAATGATTGTCTGTTATGCAATAATGTGTTTTTTGTAAAAAAGAGAGAAAGGAAGGAAGGAAGGAAGGAAGGAAGGAAGGAAGGAAGGAAGGGAGGATGGATCCTGAAAATGTCTAAACAGCATACATTCCAAACTGGCCTTGTGCCTAGTTAAGCATTATTTGTTACTTTGTTCTCAGACACAGTTATCCCAGTGCCTGCTAGTGGGAGGAAACTGGTATGACATCAAGGCGTGCCAATTTTGAAACAAAATTTTATACTTGACACGACCGGAGTAAATGCCTTTATGTTGGAAATCCCATCGATGATGATGTTTGATGCAGACATGACCTAGGGAGCAAACTGCTTGCCATGCAAACCTGACAACTGGAGGTTAGAGCCCCAGGACTCATGCAGGAAGCCAGACGTAGTAGTGTGCATCTGTAATCCCAGCAGTCCTACTGTGAGAAGGGAGGCAGAGCCAGAAGCTTGCTGACCAGGAAGCCTAGTATGTGCAGCCACCAGGAGACCTTGCCTCAGGACAGGATGAGAGGAGACACACACACACACACACACACACACACACACACACACACACACACACACACACATCCATTCCTGACACATATGCACTGCAATGTTTAAATGTTTCAGTGCCTCTGTCTAAACATAATACAATGTGTGCTGCCTAAGGACTGGATCCTTTGAGGATTCCTTTTCTTTGATTTTAAGCTGATCGTGCAGTTTGAAAGAGCAGGAGCACATTCGGAAGGTACCCAGCTCTTCCAGAGACTTAGAGAAAAAAAATCCCAATCTTTTGTGTTTGGTGTTTTTAAAGGCCACTTCTACCTTGTGCAGCAATGTCTTGGCTGTGCTTTCCCCCACAAATGATGTGTAATATTGTACATAAAGTGCCAAGCAAGACTTGCAAAGGAAATCAAAACTCTCATCTGACAGAAGAAGCCACACACAAAGAAGGACCATAGGAGATGCTGTGTGATCAAAAACACACACCTTCTTTCTTCCTCTCAGGATGGACACAAAACCAGCAGCCGGTACTTTGTAGGGTGAAGCAGCTAATGGGGACTTGTCATGGTGGCCCAGAGAAACCTAAGTTCTATATTCACTCAACAGATAGTGAATTCAGGGCTTACAGACAAATATTGTTCTGAATACGTAAAAAAAAAATCAAGAAAAATACAAACCATGAATAATAAAATTAATCATTTAGCATATGCTATTATAATAGAGTTTATATTCAGTGAGATGTGGAATACAAAGATATATATATATATATATATAATTTTCTGTTTAACTTATTTTATGCCCTTTTACATGATTGTTATTTTTTTCAAACTTAGCTTTTTTTTTAGGATTTCTTTATTTTTCAAGTAAAGTGTGTGTGTGTGTGTGTGTGTGTGTGTGTGGATATGTGCACATGAGAGATATTTCCACAGAGGTCAGTGAAGATGTCAGATTCCCTGGAGCTGAACTGTGGGAGGTAGTGAGTGACTCAATATAAGTTCTGGGGACATAACTCAGGGCTTTTGCTCGTAAGCTCGGAGGCATCTCTCTGGGCCTCTGTAATGATTTTTATGGAAATTATTAGAACTTCCCTGGACATTTTAGTCTAACAGTGAATATGTATAAGCCCTTTACCCTGAGCTTGCAAAGATAAAATTAAATTGTTTGTTTTTATATAAGAGAACTATAAGGAACTTATTTCCACTGGGAGACACATAAGTGGTGAGCCCCAAAGATATGATACTTAAGAGTTGTGGTCAAGATGGAAACAGAAAAGGCTCAAAGGAACAATATTGCTGCACACCTGGATTGACTGGAGGAAGGACTAGGCTGGCTTCAAGGCTTCTGAACACATACTTGCTGGAAGGAGGAAGCTAAACTTAACGCTGGCTATTGTGATAGTTAGTCAAATGTCAGCTTGACAGAATCTGGAGATTCCTGGGCCTCTAGTTATGTTTGTGGGGGGCTACCTTGATTGTATTAACTGATGTAGAAAGTGCTGCCCACTGTGGGCGGCACCATCCCCTGGCTGGGATCTTGGACTGAGCAGAGGAAGGGAGCTGAGCAGCAGCATATATCACTCTCTGCCTCCTGATGGTGCAGGCAATGAGAGCAGCTGCTTCTGTCTCCTGCCACCTTGATATCCCTGCCTTGATGGTCTGTGAGCTTAAATAAATCTTTTCTCTATTAAGTTGTTTCGGCAGGACATTTTTATCCTAAGTGTTTTTGATGGAAAATGCCAGGGACCAAGACTCTCTTTCTGGAACATAAAATGGACATCATTGTTTGGGAAGAATAAAGGACTTGGAATAGCGATTAAATGGCAAAGCTTCACCTTAAGTATATTAAGTTGGGGCATGTCATATTGAAAGTAGTAAAATTACCTGTATACAAATATTTATTAAACCACTGAAAGCTAGAAAAAATGTGTGTGTGTATGTACACTTACCTGTGTGCAAACACAACACACACACACACCATAAAGGAAATAAAATGATAAGAAAAACAAAATAAGAGAGCAGGACTCCACTAACTTAAGAGTATTCCACTAGTCAAGAAACACCAGCAGCAAGAAACCTCAATTTTAAACTCTACAGAGCCCACAAGGAAGAGGGTGTCAGTGAATGAAGCAGCAGTCAGACACATCTTCATTCACGATGTAAATCACAAACATTAGATGTTGGCACTTTATATCTTGGTTGTGATGTTTGACAACTTTTTACTTCTAACAGAAAACTGATAAATGAAGCAAAGCTTCCATGGCAAACTAGCCATCCCATAACTCTGTGAGGACCACTCCGTACCCAGTTGGAAACACCCAGAAAGGACCAGTGAGTCAGGTGGTTCAGCAGGGGAAGGCTCATGTCGCCAGGCCTGAGAACATGAGTTCTGGACCAGAATCCCGCATTGTCAATGGACCTCCACATCTCTCTCTCTCTCTCTCTCTCTCTCACACTCTCTCTCTCTCTCTCTCTCTCTCACACACACACACACACACAGAGAGAGAGAGAGAGAGAGAGAGAGAGAGAGAGAGAGAGAGAGGAAGAGAGGAAGAGAGAGAGACTATGTTAGAAATTTAGTGACAGTAGAGAAAATCATAAAAAAAATTTCGAATATTGTCTTTCTAACAACTGAGACAAGCTTTACTTTCTTTGACCCCTGACTGTGTCCTGCTTGCACTGAGCACCCTAATCTGGAATATGCTAAGTGGAAAATGAAGACTACTCGTGAGCATAGTCTACAGTTCCTCACAACAGCACACCCTGTAGCCCCTTTTGTTGACTAAACTGCTCATGTCTTTCTCAGAACAAAGTTAACTTTTCCAGAAAGCTCCCCGTCTCTGGAGGAACGATGATACAATGTGTCTGATTGACACCAAACCCATCGAGGCAGCAGATCTGGGAAGAAGCTGGCTCCTAAATCCGCCTAGTCATTCCCATTCAGCCCTGCGACGCCTCCATGTGAGCTGCCAAGAAGCCGTATCATGAAAAGCTAATTTGGCTCTTGAAGATAGCGTGTTTTCACAAAGTGATAAGAAGGAGAAGTTGAGCTGGGTTCAGACAGGCTGTCTCTGTTCTCAGAAATATTTTCTGCTGTTTTATCAGCAGGCACATTCCTCAGTAAGATGAAATACGGCCGTTCTCTCCTTTCAAGGGTGGGGCGTGCGTCTATGCAGGCACATCTGTGAGAGTGTGTCTCCTTGAGGCACATGTCTGGTTCAGTCGGCAGTTAACACAGACTTCTGCCTCAGGATGCTTCCCTTGAACCTCCAGTCTCTGCTGAAACCCTTCCTTTCCCCTGGCTTTCATCTGAGTTTCCCTCCTCTCCACCTGGCTCATTCCCCTCGGATCCTGCTCAATTTGGTCCTACATTTTCCAAGATGCAATCTCTTAAGAGATCCTGCCAGGTGAACTAAACTTACTCTATTCCCAGCATCCCCCTTTGCTCTTCTATCCCCCTTGGGGAAACATGATAACCTTTGTTTTCGAAAATACTCCTGACTCGTGTGTATATTTGCTTTGAAAGTTGAGTCTTTGAACAGGATCTGGAGCTGGCCAGCTCACACTTAGGGAGAGATCACAAGAAGCTACGAGGAACCAGACAAATTATCTTGACATCTGCCGAAGGGTTCTAAAGGAGGCAGGGCAGTTAAAGTTGAAAGCAGACCTGCGCTCGCTCCCCACCCCACTGTCCGACCCCCACATGCCGGGAAAAATCTTGACTGACCCCAAACCTGTTGGCCTCTTAGGGAAAAGCAGTAAAGTTGAACTGGGTACCGTTACCCTGCATTAGCTGTGATCCAAATGTTTAGCCACTTACAAGGTGACACTTTCATGGGAGTGCTGATGTATTCCTGGAGCATATCGGCCTTAAAGCAAATAAGCCACATGTGTTTGGTCTCGGAATGCCAGAGTAAGCCGGTTGCTTCCCTGCCATCTCTCTCCCCACTGACCTGCACATCCCGGTACCATGTATGCTACCTTATGTCCTTGAAGATGCTGGTAACTGAAATTGGCCAGTGCCTTACACAGCATAAAGGAAGCAGGCACCCTCTCTGGTGCACATTCTCACCACTTCTCTCTCCTGCCTCTTTCTCTCTTTCTTTCTGTCCCTTTTCTTCTCTTCCCACTTCTCTCTCCTTTACTCCCTTGCCCTCTGTCTCTGAGCCTCTCTCCATGCCTTCTCCTTTCTCTCTCTGAC